>NC_081243.1:7742958-7777958 GCF_902713425.1 Acipenser ruthenus
TCCTTAGACGACCTGGCATTCACGAGCTCCCCCAGAAATGCCATGTCGATGCCGTGCTAAGTGCGGACTCCCGATCGGCACAGCCAGTTGCAGCACAGAGCTCCCGTGCTCAAGCGATCCGCCAGCCTCAACCTGCCCCTGTAGCTGGCATTACAGACACACGCCACGGCGCCCGGCGTGAGCGAGAGCGGCTAGAAGGCAATTCAAATCCCCTTGTCTGAAATGAGAGCGAGAGTACTCGTGCAGTTCTCCACTGACGTGGCAGCTTTTAATGCCGATTGCATTAAAAGCATTGCCGGGTCCTGCTGTAGCGGTAAAACACTGTGACCAGATGAATGAATTGAAAAAGTGTTACGTGAAACACATGTGAATCCTAGTTTTCGTGCTGCGAATTTAAAAAAAAAAAAAAAAAAAAAAAAAAAAAGCAGCACTATAAGAATGCCAAAAAATAAAGAAGGTTGCGTTGGCGAGTATTAAGCCCCCCCTCCTCTGAGGTGCCAGCAGCATTCCGCACCGGCAGACGGAACGGGACTCTGGTCATGCTGCACTTATTTTGCTGCCAGAGACTGAATCACGCGTCGGCCGCCGGATAAAACCGAAAGCTGGCTCGTTGGTCTAGGGGTATGATTCTCGCTTTGGGTGCGAGAGGTCCCGGGTTCAAATCCCGGACGAGCCCGTTTTTTTTTTTTTAATTGTTTTGTACTATACTGTTTTCGATCCGTAAACCATTAAGCTCAGCAGGCAGTTTTGACTTAGACGCTTTGCAACTAAATGCGTTGCCATAGTGGCAGGGAGCGTGTGCCTTCCTCGTTAGTATAGTGGTCAGTATCCCCGCCTGTCACGCGGGAGACCGGGGTTCAATTCCCCGACGGGGAGATTTTTTTTTTTTTTTTACTGATTGAAGGCAGGTGCGTGTGGCTGTAATTGTATACATAAAGTAAAAAAGAAGGTTGCATTGGCCGGGAATCGAACCCGGGCCTCCCGAGTGGCAGGCGAGAATTCTACCACTGAACCACCAATGCTTGCTTGACGTTTGCTTGAGGTTTGCTTGAGGTAGGTAATGTATTAGCAGCATCTAGTGCAGTGTGAAAAGATGAATTAACCCGTTCTAGTGCTAGATTGTACATGTACACAAACAATTGTACCTACAAAATGCCCATCTGTTACACTAGTTTTGTGGTTGTTTTAAACTACATACCAAAAAAAAAAAAAAAAACAAGCACATGCGTTACCAAAATAAACAGTGCTGTATAAACTACAGAAACTCGATGCTGAATGGTTTTATAGTCTGTTACGTCAGAATTGTGTTTAATGCATAAGCAGTTGCTTTGCAGACTCAACAAAGACTGCAGTCCTCGTTTAACCATTGTGCAATCAGCCCTTGGTCGCTGTGATATTGTTGTTCATGGAATTTGAGCGTGCGTATCGGCAATGCATAGTAATTGGAAAAGTGTAATACAAAAGAATTAAAAACGGGCTCGTCCGGGATTTGAACCCGGGACCTCTCGCACCCTAAGCGAGAATCATACCCCTAGACCAACGAGCCAGCGCCTGCCACTGTTGTGGTCCCCCGAGTTTCCAAAGAAGTGCAGACCTAGCTGTTCTGTTAGATGGGAGACGTTTTTCTATTGGGTGTACCTGTCGAGACCACTGTAATTTTGCCGTGTCTCCGAGCTGTGTGCTGTTGCCTGTTTGGGCCGTCTGACTTCTTTAACTGGCGGCTAGCATTTCTATGTTCATCGAGAAGCGGTCGCTATAAATGAGGAAAGTAGTTTAGGTGGGATTTCGTTTTGATATGTTTGGAATGGATCAGTTAGTCAGCATGTACTTCAAAAAATAAATAGAAAAAAAAGGAGGCTGGGTTTCGTTGTTTTGCAAAGGATGCACTGCAACATCCGCTCACAGGAGCAGTCCCACTACTGGTGCGACACGGGGGTTTTGACCTGCTCCGTTCCCGACCTGGGCCGGTTCACCCCTCCTTAGACGACCTGGCATTCACGAGCTCCCCCAGAAATGCCATGTCGATGCCGTGCTAAGTGCGGACTCCCGATCGGCACAGCCAGTTGCAGCACAGAGCTCCCGTGCTCAAGCGATCCGCCAGCCTCAACCTGCCCCTGTAGCTGGCATTACAGACACACGCCACGGCGCCCGGCGTGAGCGAGAGCGGCTAGAAGGCAATTCAAATCCCCTTGTCTGAAATGAGAGCGAGAGTACTCGTGCAGTTCTCCACTGACGTGGCAGCTTTTAATGCCGATTGCATTAAAAGCATTGCCGGGTCCTGCTGTAGCGGTAAAACACTGTGACCAGATGAATGAATTGAAAAAGTGTTACGTGAAACACATGTGAATCCTAGTTTTCGTGCTGCGAATTTAAAAAAAAAAAAAAAAAAAAAAAAAAAAAAAAAAAAAAAAAAAAAGCAGCACTATAAGAATGCCAAAAAATAAAGAAGGTTGCGTTGGCGAGTATTAAGCCCCCCCTCCTCTGAGGTGCCAGCAGCATTCCGCACCGGCAGACGGAACGGGACTCTGGTCATGCTGCACTTATTTTGCTGCCAGAGACTGAATCACGCGTCGGCCGCCGGATAAAACCGAAAGCTGGCTCGTTGGTCTAGGGGTATGATTCTCGCTTTGGGTGCGAGAGGTCCCGGGTTCAAATCCCGGACGAGCCCGTTTTTTTTTTTTTAATTGTTTTGTACTATACTGTTTTCGATCCGTAAACCATTAAGCTCAGCAGGCAGTTTTGACTTAGACGCTTTGCAACTAAATGCGTTGCCATAGTGGCAGGGAGCGTGTGCCTTCCTCGTTAGTATAGTGGTCAGTATCCCCGCCTGTCACGCGGGAGACCGGGGTTCAATTCCCCGACGGGGAGATTTTTTTTTTTTTTTTACTGATTGAAGGCAGGTGCGTGTGGCTGTAATTGTATACATAAAGTAAAAAAGAAGGTTGCATTGGCCGGGAATCGAACCCGGGCCTCCCGCGTGGCAGGCGAGAATTCTACCACTGAACCACCAATGCTTGCTTGACGTTTGCTTGAGGTTTGCTTGAGGTAGGTAATGTATTAGCAGCATCTAGTGCAGTGTGAAAAGATGAATTAACCCGTTCTAGTGCTAGATTGTACATGTACACAAACAATTGTACCTACAAAATGCCCATCTGTTACACTAGTTTTGTGGTTGTTTTAAACTACATACCAAAAAAAAAAAAAAAAAACAAGCACATGCGTTACCAAAATAAACAGTGCTGTATAAACTACAGAAACTCGATGCTGAATGGTTTTATAGTCTGTTACGTCAGAATTGTGTTTAATGCATAAGCAGTTGCTTTGCAGACTCAACAAAGACTGCAGTCCTCGTTTAACCATTGTGCAATCAGCCCTTGGTCGCTGTGATATTGTTGTTCATGGAATTTGAGCGTGCGTATCGGCAATGCATAGTAATTGGAAAAGTGTAATACAAAAGAACTAAAAACGGCCTCGTCCGGGATTTGAACCCGGGACCTCTCGCACCCTAAGCGAGAATCATACCCCTAGACCAACGAGCCAGCGCCTGCCACTGTTGTGGTCCCCCGAGTTTCCAAAGAAGTGCAGACCTAGCTGTTCTGTTAGATGGGAGACGTTTTTCTATTGGGTGTACCTGTCGAGACCACTGTAATTTTGCCGTGTCTCCGAGCTGTGTGCTGTTGCCTGTTTGGGCCGTCTGACTTCTTTAACTGGCGGCTAGCATTTCTATGTTCATCGAGAAGCGGTCGCTATAAATGAGGAAAGTAGTTTAGGTGGGATTTCGTTTTGATATGTTTGGAATGGATCAGTTAGTCAGCATGTACTTCAAAAAATAAATAGAAAAAAAAGGAGGCTGGGTTTCGTTGTTTTGCAAAGGATGCACTGCAACATCCGCTCACAGGAGCAGTCCCACTACTGGTGCGACACGGGGGTTTTGACCTGCTCCGTTCCCGACCTGGGCCGGTTCACCCCTCCTTAGACGACCTGGCATTCACGAGCTCCCCCAGAAATGCCATGTCGATGCCGTGCTAAGTGCGGACTCCCGATCGGCACAGCCAGTTGCAGCACAGAGCTCCCGTGCTCAAGCGATCCGCCAGCCTCAACCTGCCCCTGTAGCTGGCATTACAGACACACGCCACGGCGCCCGGCGTGAGCGAGAGCGGCTAGAAGGCAATTCAAATCCCCTTGTCTGAAATGAGAGCGAGAGTACTCGTGCAGTTCTCCACTGACGTGGCAGCTTTTAATGCCGATTGCATTAAAAGCATTGCCGGGTCCTGCTGTAGCGGTAAAACACTGTGACCAGATGAATGAATTGAAAAAGTGTTACGTGAAACACATGTGAATCCTAGTTTTCGTGCTGCGAATTTAAAAAAAAAAAAAAAAAAAAAAAAAAAAAAAAAAAAAAAAGCAGCACTATAAGAATGCCAAAAAATAAAGAAGGTTGCGTTGGCGAGTATTAAGCCCCCCCCTCCTCTGAGGTGCCAGCAGCATTCCGCACCGGCAGACGGAACGGGACTCTGGTCATGCTGCACTTATTTTGCTGCCAGAGACTGAATCACGCGTCGGCCGCTGGATAAAACCGAAAGCTGGCTCGTTGGTCTAGGGGTATGATTCTCGCTTTGGGTGCGAGAGGTCCCGGGTTCAAATCCCGGACGAGCCCGTTTTTTTTTTTTTAATTGTTTTGTACTATACTGTTTTCGATCCGTAAACCATTAAGCTCAGCAGGCAGTTTTGACTTAGACGCTTTGCAACTAAATGCGTTGCCATAGTGGCAGGGAGCGTGTGCCTTCCTCGTTAGTATAGTGGTCAGTATCCCCGCCTGTCACGCGGGAGACCGGGGTTCAATTCCCCGACGGGGAGATTTTTTTTTTTTTTTTACTGATTGAAGGCAGGTGCGTGTGGCTGTAATTGTATACATAAAGTAAAAAAGAAGGTTGCATTGGCCGGGAATCGAACCCGGGCCTCCCGCGTGGCAGGCGAGAATTCTACCACTGAACCACCAATGCTTGCTTGACGTTTGCTTGAGGTTTGCTTGAGGTATTAGCAGCATCTAGTGCAGTGTGAAAAGATGAATTAACCCGTTCTAGTGCTAGATTGTACATGTACACAAACAATTGTACCTACAAAATGCCCATCTGTTACACTAGTTTTGTGGTTGTTTTAAACTACATACCAAAAAAAAAAAAAAAAAACAAGCACATGCGTTACCAAAATAAACAGTGCTGTATAAACTACAGAAACTCGATGCTGAATGGTTTTATAGTCTGTTACGTCAGAATTGTGTTTAATGCATAAGCAGTTGCTTTGCAGACTCAACAAAGACTGCAGTCCTCGTTTAACCATTGTGCAATCAGCCCTTGGTCGCTGTGATATTGTTGTTCATGGATTTTGAGCGTGCGTATCGGCAATGCATAGTAATTGGAAAAGTGTAATACAAAAGAATTAAAAACGGGCTCGTCCGGGATTTAAACCCGGGACCTCTCGCACCCTAAGCGAGAATCATACCCCTAGACCAACGAGCCAGCGCCTGCCACTGTTGTGGTTCCCCGAGTTTCCAAAGAAGTGCAGACCTAGCTGTTCTGTTAGATGGGAGACGTTTTTCTATTGGGTGTACCTGTCGAGACCACTGTAATTTTGCCGTGTCTCCGAGCTGTGTGCTGTTGCCTGTTTGGGCCGTCTGACTTCTTTAACTGGCGGCTAGCATTTCTATGTTCATCGAGAAGCGGTCGCTATAAATGAGGAAAGTAGTTTAGGTGGGATTTCGTTTTGATATGTTTGGAATGGATCAGTTAGTCAGCATGTACTTCAAAAAATAAATAGAAAAAAAAGGAGGCTGGGTTTCGTTGTTTTGCAAAGGATGCACTGCAACATCCGCTCACAGGAGCAGTCCCACTACTGGTGCGACACGGGGGTTTTGACCTGCTCCGTTCCCGACCTGGGCCGGTTCACCCCTCCTTAGACGACCTGGCATTCACGAGCTCCCCCAGAAATGCCATGTCGATGCCGTGCTAAGTGCGGACTCCCGATCGGCACAGCCAGTTGCAGCACAGAGCTCCCGTGCTCAAGCGATCCGCCAGCCTCAACCTGCCCCTGTAGCTGGCATTACAGACACACGCCACGGCGCCCGGCGTGAGCGAGAGCGGCTAGAAGGCAATTCAAATCCCCTTGTCTGAAATGAGAGCGAGAGTACTCGTGCAGTTCTCCACTGACGTGGCAGCTTTTAATGCCGATTGCATTAAAAGCATTGCCGGGTCCTGCTGTAGCGGTAAAACACTGTGACCAGATGAATGAATTGAAAAAGTGTTACGTGAAACACATGTGAATCCTAGTTTTCGTGCTGCGAATTTAAAAAATAAAAAAAAAAAAAAAAAAAAAAAAAAAAAAAAAAAGCAGCACTATAAGAATGCCAAAAAATAAAGAAGGTTGCGTTGGCGAGTATTAAGCCCCCCCTCCTCTGAGGTGCCAGCAGCATTCCGCACCGGCAGACGGAACGGGACTCTGGTCATGCTGCACTTATTTTGCTGCCAGAGACTGAATCACGCGTCGGCCGCCGGATAAAACCGAAAGCTGGCTCGTTGGTCTAGGGGTATGATTCTCGCTTTGGGTGCGAGAGGTCCCGGGTTCAAATCCCGGACGAGCCCGTTTTTTTTTTTTTAATTGTTTTGTACTATACTGTTTTCGATCCGTAAACCATTAAGCTCAGCAGGCAGTTTTGACTTAGACGCTTTGCAACTAAATGCGTTGCCATAGTGGCAGGGAGCGTGTGCCTTCCTCGTTAGTATAGTGGTCAGTATCCCCGCCTGTCACGCGGGAGACCGGGATTCAATTCCCCGACGGGGAGATTTTTTTTTTTTTTTTACTGATTGAAGGCAGGTGCGTGTGGCTGTAATTGTATACATAAAGTAAAAAAGAAGGTTGCATTGGCCGGGAATCGAACCCGGGCCTCCCGCGTGGCAGGCGAGAATTCTACCACTGAACCACCAATGCTTGCTTGACGTTTGCTTGAGGTTTGCTTGAGGTAGGTAATGTATTAGCAGCATCTAGTGCAGTGTGAAAAGATGAATTAACCCGTTCTAGTGCTAGATTGTACATGTACACAAACAATTGTACCTACAAAATGCCCATCTGTTACACTAGTTTTGTGGTTGTTTTAAACTACATACCAAAAAAAAACAAAAAAAACAAGCACATGCGTTACCAAAATAAACAGTGCTGTATAAACTACAGAAACTCGATGCTGAATGGTTTTATAGTCTGTTACGTCAGAATTGTGTTTAATGCATAAGCAGTTGCTTTGCAGACTCAACAAAGACTGCAGTCCTCGTTTAACCATTGTGCAATCAGCCCTTGGTCGCTGTGATATTGTTGTTCATGGAATTTGAGCGTGCGTATCGGCAATGCATAGTAATTGGAAAAGTGTAATACAAAAGAATTAAAAACGGGCTCGTCCGGGATTTGAACCCGGGACCTCTCGCACCCTAAGCGAGAATCATACCCCTAGACCAACGAGCCAGCGCCTGCCACTGTTGTGGTCCCCCGAGTTTCCAAAGAAGTGCAGACCTAGCTGTTCTGTTAGATGGGAGACGTTTTTCTATTGGGTGTACCTGTCGAGACCACTGTAATTTTGCCGTGTCTCCGAGCTGTGTGCTGTTGCCTGTTTGGGCCGTCTGACTTCTTTAACTGGCGGCTAGCATTTCTATGTTCATCGAGAAGCGGTCGCTATAAATGAGGAAAGTAGTTTAGGTGGGATTTCGTTTTGATATGTTTGGAATGGATCAGTTAGTCAGCATTTACTTCAAAAAATAAATAGAAAAAAAAGGAGGCTGGGTTTCGTTGTTTTGCAAAGGATGCACTGCAACATCCGCTCACAGGAGCAGTCCCACTACTGGTGCGACACGGGGGTTTTGACCTGCTCCGTTCCCGACCTGGGCCGGTTCACCCCTCCTTAGACGACCTGGCATTCACGAGCTCCCCCAGAAATGCCATGTCGATGCCGTGCTAAGTGCGGACTCCCGATCGGCACAGCCAGTTGCAGCACAGAGCTCCCGTGCTCAAGCGATCCGCCAGCCTCAACCTGCCCCTGTAGCTGGCATTACAGACACACGCCACGGCGCCCGGCGTGAGCGAGAGCGGCTAGAAGGCAATTCAAATCCCCTTGTCTGAAATGAGAGCGAGAGTACTCGTGCAGTTCTCCACTGACGTGGCAGCTTTTAATGCCGATTGCATTAAAAGCATTGCCGGGTCCTGCTGTAGCGGTAAAACACTGTGACCAGATGAATGAATTGAAAAAGTGTTACGTGAAACACATGTGAATCCTAGTTTTCGTGCTGCGAATTTAAAAAATAAAAAAAAAAAAAAAAAAAAAAAAAAAAAAAAAAGCAGCACTATAAGAATGCCAAAAAATAAAGAAGGTTGCGTTGGCGAGTATTAAGCCCCCCCTCCTCTGAGGTGCCAGCAGCATTCCGCACCGGCAGACGGAACGGGACTCTGGTCATGCTGCACTTATTTTGCTGCCAGAGACTGAATCACGCGTCGGCCGCCGGATAAAACCGAAAGCTGGCTCGTTGGTCTAGGGGTATGATTCTCGCTTTGGGTGCGAGAGGTCCCGGGTTCAAATCCCGGACGAGCCCGTTTTTTTTTTTTTAATTGTTTTGTACTATACTGTTTTCGATCCGTAAACCATTAAGCTCAGCAGGCAGTTTTGACTTAGACGCTTTGCAACTAAATGCGTTGCCATAGTGGCAGGGAGCGTGTGCCTTCCTCGTTAGTATAGTGGTCAGTATCCCCGCCTGTCACGCGGGAGACCGGGGTTCAATTCCCCGACGGGGAGATTTTTTTTTTTTTTTTACTGATTGAAGGCAGGTGCGTGTGGCTGTAATTGTATACATAAAGTAAAAAAGAAGGTTGCATTGGCCGGGAATCGAACCCGGGCCTCCCGCGTGGCAGGCGAGAATTCTACCACTGAACCACCAATGCTTGCTTGACGTTTGCTTGAGGTTTGCTTGAGGTAGGTAATGTATTAGCAGCATCTAGTGCAGTGTGAAAAGATGAATTAACCCGTTCTAGTGCTAGATTGTACATGTACACAAACAATTGTACCTACAAAATGCCCATCTGTTACACTAGTTTTGTGGTTGTTTTAAACTACATACCAAAAAAAAAAAAAAAAAACAAGCACATGCGTTACCAAAATAAACAGTGCTGTATAAACTACAGAAACTCGATGCTGAATGGTTTTATAGTCTGTTACGTCAGAATTGTGTTTAATGCATAAGCAGTTGCTTTGCAGACTCAACAAAGACTGCAGTCCTCGTTTAACCATTGTGCAATCAGCCCTTGGTCGCTGTGATATTGTTGTTCATGGAATTTGAGCGTGCGTATCGGCAATGCATAGTAATTGGAAAAGTGTAATACAAAAGAATTAAAAACGGGCTCGTCTGGGATTTGAACCCGGGACCTCTCGCACCCTAAGCGAGAATCATACCCCTAGACCAACGAGCCAGCGCCTGCCACTGTTGTGGTCCCCCGAGTTTCCAAAGAAGTGCAGACCTAGCTGTTCTGTTAGATGGGAGACGTTTTTCTATTGGGTGTACCTGTCGAGACCACTGTAATTTTGCCGTGTCTCCGAGCTGTGTGCTGTTGCCTGTTTGGGCCGTCTGACTTCTTTAACTGGCGGCTAGCATTTCTATGTTCATCGAGAAGCGGTCGCTATAAATGAGGAAAGTAGTTTAGGTGGGATTTCGTTTTGATATGTTTGGAATGGATCAGTTAGTCAGCATGTACTTCAAAAAATAAATAGAAAAAAAAGGAGGCTGGGTTTCGTTGTTTTGCAAAGGATGCACTGCAACATCCGCTCACAGGAGCAGTCCCACTACTGGTGCGACACGGGGGTTTTGACCTGCTCCGTTCCCGACCTGGGCCGGTTCACCCCTCCTTAGACGACCTGGCATTCACGAGCTCCCCCAGAAATGCCATGTCGATGCCGTGCTAAGTGCGGACTCCCGATCGGCACAGCCAGTTGCAGCACAGAGCTCCCGTGCTCAAGCGATCCGCCAGCCTCAACCTGCCCCTGTAGCTGGCATTACAGACACACGCCACGGCGCCCGGCGTGAGCGAGAGCGGCTAGAAGGCAATTCAAATCCCCTTGTCTGAAATGAGAGCGAGAGTACTCGTGCAGTTCTCCACTGACGTGGCAGCTTTTAATGCCGATTGCATTAAAAGCATTGCCGGGTCCTGCTGTAGCGGTAAAACACTGTGACCAGATGAATGAATTGAAAAAGTGTTACGTGAAACACATGTGAATCCTAGTTTTCGTGCTGCGAATTTAAAAAATAAAAAAAAAAAAAAAAAAATAAAAAAAAAAAAAAAGCAGCACTATAAGAATGCCAAAAAATAAAGAAGGTTGCGTTGGCGAGTATTAAGCCCCCCCTCCTCTGAGGTGCCAGCAGCATTCCGCACCGGCAGACGGAACGGGACTCTGGTCATGCTGCACTTATTTTGCTGCCAGAGACTGAATCACGCGTCGGCCGCCGGATAAAACCGAAAGCTGGCTCGTTGGTCTAGGGGTATGATTCTCGCTTTGGGTGCGAGAGGTCCCGGGTTCAAATCCCGGACGAGCCCGTTTTTTTTTTTTTAATTGTTTTGTACTATACTGTTTTCGATCCGTAAACCATTAAGCTCAGCAGGCAGTTTTGACTTAGACGCTTTGCAACTAAATGCGTTGCCATAGTGGCAGGGAGCGTGTGCCTTCCTCGTTAGTATAGTGGTCAGTATCCCCGCCTGTCACGCGGGAGACCGGGGTTCAATTCCCCGACGGGGAGATTTTTTTTTTTTTTTTACTGATTGAAGGCAGGTGCGTGTGGCTGTAATTGTATACATAAAGTAAAAAAGAAGGTTGCATTGGCCGGGAATCGAACCCGGGCCTCCCGCGTGGCAGGCGAGAATTCTACCACTGAACCACCAATGCTTGCTTGACGTTTGCTTGAGGTTTGCTTGAGGTAGGTAATGTATTAGCAGCATCTAGTGCAGTGTGAAAAGATGAATTAACCCGTTCTAGTGCTAGATTGTACATGTACACAAACAATTGTACCTACAAAATGCCCATCTGTTACACTAGTTTTGTGGTTGTTTTAAACTACATACCAAAAAAAAAAAAAAAAAACAAGCACATGCGTTACCAAAATAAACAGTGCTGTATAAACTACAGAAACTCGATGCTGAATGGTTTTATAGTCTGTTACGTCAGAATTGTGTTTAATGCATAAGCAGTTGCTTTGCAGACTCAACAAAGACTGCAGTCCTCGTTTAACCATTGTGCAATCAGCCCTTGGTCGCTGTGATATTGTTGTTCATGGAATTTGAGCGTGCGTATCGGCAATGCATAGTAATTGGAAAAGTGTAATACAAAAGAATTAAAAACGGGCTCGTCCGGGATTTGAACCCGGGACCTCTCGCACCCTAAGCGAGAATCATACCCCTAGACCAACGAGCCAGCGCCTGCCACTGTTGTGGTCCCCCGAGTTTCCAAAGAAGTGCAGACCTAGCTGTTCTGTTAGATGGGAGACGTTTTTCTATTGGGTGTACCTGTCGAGACCACTGTAATTTTGCCGTGTCTCCGAGCTGTGTGCTGTTGCCTGTTTGGGCCGTCTGACTTCTTTAACTGGCGGCTAGCATTTCTATGTTCATCGAGAAGCGGTCGCTATAAATGAGGAAAGTAGTTTAGGTGGGATTTCGTTTTGATATGTTTGGAATGGATCAGTTAGTCAGCATGTACTTCAAAAAATAAATAGAAAAAAAAGGAGGCTGGGTTTCGTTGTTTTGCAAAGGATGCACTGCAACATCCGCTCACAGGAGCAGTCCCACTACTGGTGCGACACGGGGGTTTTGACCTGCTCCGTTCCCGACCTGGGCCGGTTCACCCCTCCTTAGACGACCTGGCATTCACGAGCTCCCCCAGAAATGCCATGTCGATGCCGTGCTAAGTGCGGACTCCCGATCGGCACAGCCAGTTGCAGCACAGAGCTCCCGTGCTCAAGCGATCCGCCAGCCTCAACCTGCCCCTGTAGCTGGCATTACAGACACACGCCACGGCGCCCGGCGTGAGCGAGAGCGGCTAGAAGGCAATTCAAATCCCCTTGTCTGAAATGAGAGCGAGAGTACTCGTGCAGTTCTCCACTGACGTGGCAGCTTTTAATGCCGATTGCATTAAAAGCATTGCCGGGTCCTGCTGTAGCGGTAAAACACTGTGACCAGATGAATGAATTGAAAAAGTGTTACGTGAAACACATGTGAATCCTAGTTTTCGTGCTGCGAATTTAAAAAATAAAAAAAAAAAAAAAAAAAAAAAAAAAAAAAAAAAAGCAGCACTATAAGAATGCCAAAAAATAAAGAAGGTTGCGTTGGCGAGTATTAAGCCCCCCCTCCTCTGAGGTGCCAGCAGCATTCCGCACCGGCAGACGGAACGGGACTCTGGTCATGCTGCACTTATTTTGCTGCCAGAGACTGAATCACGCGTCGGCCGCCGGATAAAACCGAAAGCTGGCTCGTTGGTCTAGGGGTATGATTCTCGCTTTGGGTGCGAGAGGTCCCGGGTTCAAATCCCGGACGAGCCCGTTTTTTTTTTTTTAATTGTTTTGTACTATACTGTTTTCGATCCGTAAACCATTAAGCTCAGCAGGCAGTTTTGACTTAGACGCTTTGCAACTAAATGCGTTGCCATAGTGGCAGGGAGCGTGTGCCTTCCTCGTTAGTATAGTGGTCAGTATCCCCGCCTGTCACGCGGGAGACCGGGATTCAATTCCCCGACGGGGAGATTTTTTTTTTTTTTTTACTGATTGAAGGCAGGTGCGTGTGGCTGTAATTGTATACATAAAGTAAAAAAGAAGGTTGCATTGGCCGGGAATCGAACCCGGGCCTCCCGCGTGGCAGGCGAGAATTCTACCACTGAACCACCAATGCTTGCTTGACGTTTGCTTGAGGTTTGCTTGAGGTAGGTAATGTATTAGCAGCATCTAGTGCAGTGTGAAAAGATGAATTAACCCGTTCTAGTGCTAGATTGTACATGTACACAAACAATTGTACCTACAAAATGCCCATCTGTTACACTAGTTTTGTGGTTGTTTTAAACTACATACCAAAAAAAAAAAAAAAAAACAAGCACATGCGTTACCAAAATAAACAGTGCTGTATAAACTACAGAAACTCGATGCTGAATGGTTTTATAGTCTGTTACGTCAGAATTGTGTTTAATGCATAAGCAGTTGCTTTGCAGACTCAACAAAGACTGCAGTCCTCGTTTAACCATTGTGCAATCAGCCCTTGGTCGCTGTGATATTGTTGTTCATGGAATTTGAGCGTGCGTATCGGCAATGCATAGTAATTGGAAAAGTGTAATACAAAAGAATTAAAAACGGGCTCGTCCGGGATTTGAACCCGGGACCTCTCGCACCCTAAGCGAGAATCATACCCCTAGACCAACGAGCCAGCGCCTGCCACTGTTGTGGTCCCCCGAGTTTCCAAAGAAGTGCAGACCTAGCTGTTCTGTTAGATGGGAGACGTTTTTCTATTGGGTGTACCTGTCGAGACCACTGTAATTTTGCCGTGTCTCCGAGCTGTGTGCTGTTGCCTGTTTGGGCCGTCTGACTTCTTTAACTGGCGGCTAGCATTTCTATGTTCATCGAGAAGCGGTCGCTATAAATGAGGAAAGTAGTTTAGGTGGGATTTCGTTTTGATATGTTTGGAATGGATCAGTTAGTCAGCATGTACTTCAAAAAATAAATAGAAAAAAAAGGAGGCTGGGTTTCGTTGTTTTGCAAAGGATGCACTGCAACATCCGCTCACAGGAGCAGTCCCACTACTGGTGCGACACGGGGGTTTTGACCTGCTCCGTTCCCGACCTGGGCCGGTTCACCCCTCCTTAGACGACCTGGCATTCACGAGCTCCCCCAGAAATGCCATGTCGATGCCGTGCTAAGTGCGGACTCCCGATCGGCACAGCCAGTTGCAGCACAGAGCTCCCGTGCTCAAGCGATCCGCCAGCCTCAACCTGCCCCTGTAGCTGGCATTACAGACACACGCCACGGCGCCCGGCGTGAGCGAGAGCGGCTAGAAGGCAATTCAAATCCCCTTGTCTGAAATGAGAGCGAGAGTACTCGTGCAGTTCTCCACTGACGTGGCAGCTTTTAATGCCGATTGCATTAAAAGCATTGCCGGGTCCTGCTGTAGCGGTAAAACACTGTGACCAGATGAATGAATTGAAAAAGTGTTACGTGAAACACATGTGAATCCTAGTTTTCGTGCTGCGAATTTAAAAAAAAAAAAAAAAAAAAAAAGCAGCACTATAAGAATGCCAAAAAATAAAGAAGGTTGCGTTGGCGAGTATTAAGCCCCCCCTCCTCTGAGGTGCCAGCAGCATTCCGCACCGGCAGACGGAACGGGACTCTGGTCATGCTGCACTTATTTTGCTGCCAGAGACTGAATCACGCGTCGGCCGCCGGATAAAACCGAAAGCTGGCTCGTTGGTCTAGGGGTATGATTCTCGCTTTGGGTGCGAGAGGTCCCGGGTTCAAATCCCGGACGAGCCCGTTTTTTTTTTTTTAATTGTTTTGTACTATACTGTTTTCGATCCGTAAACCATTAAGCTCAGCAGGCAGTTTTGACTTAGACGCTTTGCAACTAAATGCGTTGCCATAGTGGCAGGGAGCGTGTGCCTTCCTCGTTAGTATAGTGGTCAGTATCCCCGCCTGTCACGCGGGAGACCGGGGTTCAATTCCCCGACGGGGAGATTTTTTTTTTTTTTTTTACTGATTGAAGGCAGGTGCGTGTGGCTGTAATTGTATACATAAAGTAAAAAAGAAGGTTGCATTGGCCGGGAATCGAACCCGGGCCTCCCGCGTGGCAGGCGAGAATTCTACCACTGAACCACCAATGCTTGCTTGACGTTTGCTTGAGGTTTGCTTGAGGTAGGTAATGTATTAGCAGCATCTAGTGCAGTGTGAAAAGATGAATTAACCCGTTCTAGTGCTAGATTGTACATGTACACAAACAATTGTACCTACAAAATGCCCATCTGTTACACTAGTTTTGTGGTTGTTTTAAACTACATAAAAAAAATAAAAAAAAAAACAAGCACATGCGTTACCAAAATAAACAGTGCTGTATAAACTACAGAAACTCGATGCTGAATGGTTTTATAGTCTGTTACGTCAGAATTGTGTTTAATGCATAAGCAGTTGCTTTGCAGACTCAACAAAGACTGCAGTCCTCGTTTAACCATTGTGCAATCAGCCCTTGGTCGCTGTGATATTGTTGTTCATGGAATTTGAGCGTGCGTATCGGCAATGCATAGTAATTGGAAAAGTGTAATACAAAAGAATTAAAAACGGGCTCGTCCGGGATTTGAACCCGGGACCTCTCGCACCCTAAGCGAGAATCATACCCCTAGACCAACGAGCCAGCGCCTGCCACTGTTGTGGTCCCCCGAGTTTCCAAAGAAGTGCAGACCTAGCTGTTCTGTTAGATGGGAGACGTTTTTCTATTGGGTGTACCTGTCGAGACCACTGTAATTTTGCCGTGTCTCCGAGCTGTGTGCTGTTGCCTGTTTGGGCCGTCTGACTTCTTTAACTGGCGGCTAGCATTTCTATGTTCATCGAGAAGCGGTCGCTATAAATGAGGAAAGTAGTTTAGGTGGGATTTCGTTTTGATATGTTTGGAATGGATCAGTTAGTCAGCATGTACTTCAAAAAATAAATAGAAAAAAAAGGAGGCTGGGTTTCGTTGTTTTGCAAAGGATGCACTGCAACATCCGCTCACAGGAGCAGTCCCACTACTGGTGCGACACGGGGGTTTTGACCTGCTCCGTTCCCGACCTGGGCCGGTTCACCCCTCCTTAGACGACCTGGCATTCACGAGCTCCCCCAGAAATGCCATGTCGATGCCGTGCTAAGTGCGGACTCCCGATCGGCACAGCCAGTTGCAGCACAGAGCTCCCGTGCTCAAGCGATCCGCCAGCCTCAACCTGCCCCTGTAGCTGGCATTACAGACACACGCCACGGCGCCCGGCGTGAGCGAGAGCGGCTAGAAGGCAATTCAAATCCCCTTGTCTGAAATGAGAGCGAGAGTACTCGTGCAGTTCTCCACTGACGTGGCAGCTTTTAATGCCGATTGCATTAAAAGCATTGCCGGGTCCTGCTGTAGCGGTAAAACACTGTGACCAGATGAATGAATTGAAAAAGTGTTACGTGAAACACATGTGAATCCTAGTTTTCGTGCTGCGAATTTAAAAAAAAAAAAAAAAAAAAAAAAAAAAAAAAAAAAAGCAGCACTATAAGAATGCCAAAAAATAAAGAAGGTTGCGTTGGCGAGTATTAAGCCCCCCCTCCTCTGAGGTGCCAGCAGCATTCCGCACCGGCAGACGGAACGGGACTCTGGTCATGCTGCACTTATTTTGCTGCCAGAGACTGAATCACGCGTCGGCCGCCGGATAAAACCGAAAGCTGGCTCGTTGGTCTAGGGGTATGATTCTCGCTTTGGGTGCGAGAGGTCCCGGGTTCAAATCCCGGACGAGCCCGTTTTTTTTTTTTTAATTGTTTTGTACTATACTGTTTTCGATCCGTAAACCATTAAGCTCAGCAGGCAGTTTTGACTTAGACGCTTTGCAACTAAATGCGTTGCCATAGTGGCAGGGAGCGTGTGCCTTCCTCGTTAGTATAGTGGTCAGTATCCCCGCCTGTCACGCGGGAGACCGGGGTTCAATTCCCCGACGGGGAGATTTTTTTTTTTTTTTTTACTGATTGAAGGCAGGTGCGTGTGGCTGTAATTGTATACATAAAGTAAAAAAGAAGGTTGCATTGGCCGGGAATCGAACCCGGGCCTCCCGCGTGGCAGGCGAGAATTCTACCACTGAACCACCAATGCTTGCTTGACGTTTGCTTGAGGTTTGCTTGAGGTAGGTAATGTATTAGCAGCATCTAGTGCAGTGTGAAAAGATGAATTAACCCGTTCTAGTGCTAGATTGTACATGTACACAAACAATTGTACCTACAAAATGCCCATCTGTTACACTAGTTTTGTGGTTGTTTTAAACTACATAAAAAAAATAAAAAAAAAAACAAGCACATGCGTTACCAAAATAAACAGTGCTGTATAAACTACAGAAACTCGATGCTGAATGGTTTTATAGTCTGTTACGTCAGAATTGTGTTTAATGCATAAGCAGTTGCTTTGCAGACTCAACAAAGACTGCAGTCCTCGTTTAACCATTGTGCAATCAGCCCTTGGTCGCTGTGATATTGTTGTTCATGGAATTTGAGCGTGCGTATCGGCAATGCATAGTAATTGGAAAAGTGTAATACAAAAGAATTAAAAACGGGCTCGTCCGGGATTTGAACCCGGGACCTCTCGCACCCTAAGCGAGAATCATACCCCTAGACCAACGAGCCAGCGCCTGCCACTGTTGTGGTCCCCCGAGTTTCCAAAGAAGTGCAGACCTAGCTGTTCTGTTAGATGGGAGACGTTTTTCTATTGGGTGTACCTGTCGAGACCACTGTAATTTTGCCGTGTCTCCGAGCTGTGTGCTGTTGCCTGTTTGGGCCGTCTGACTTCTTTAACTGGCGGCTAGCATTTCTATGTTCATCGAGAAGCGGTCGCTATAAATGAGGAAAGTAGTTTAGGTGGGATTTCGTTTTGATATGTTTGGAATGGATCAGTTAGTCAGCATGTACTTCAAAAAATAAATAGAAAAAAAAGGAGGCTGGGTTTCGTTGTTTTGCAAAGGATGCACTGCAACATCCGCTCACAGGAGCAGTCCCACTACTGGTGCGACACGGGGGTTTTGACCTGCTCCGTTCCCGACCTGGGCCGGTTCACCCCTCCTTAGACGACCTGGCATTCACGAGCTCCCCCAGAAATGCCATGTCGATGCCGTGCTAAGTGCGGACTCCCGATCGGCACAGCCAGTTGCAGCACAGAGCTCCCGTGCTCAAGCGATCCGCCAGCCTCAACCTGCCCCTGTAGCTGGCATTACAGACACACGCCACGGCGCCCGGCGTGAGCGAGAGCGGCTAGAAGGCAATTCAAATCCCCTTGTCTGAAATGAGAGCGAGAGTACTCGTGCAGTTCTCCACTGACGTGGCAGCTTTTAATGCCGATTGCATTAAAAGCATTGCCGGGTCCTGCTGTAGCGGTAAAACACTGTGACCAGATGAATGAATTGAAAAAGTGTTACGTGAAACACATGTGAATCCTAGTTTTCGTGCTGCGAATTTAAAAAAAAAAAAAAAAAAAAAAAAAAAAAAAAAAAAAAGCAGCACTATAAGAATGCCAAAAAATAAAGAAGGTTGCGTTGGCGAGTATTAAGCCCCCCCTCCTCTGAGGTGCCAGCAGCATTCCGCACCGGCAGACGGAACGGGACTCTGGTCATGCTGCACTTATTTTGCTGCCAGAGACTGAATCACGCGTCGGCCGCCGGATAAAACCGAAAGCTGGCTCGTTGGTCTAGGGGTATGATTCTCGCTTTGGGTGCGAGAGGTCCCGGGTTCAAATCCCGGACGAGCCCGTTTTTTTTTTTTTAATTGTTTTGTACTATACTGTTTTCGATCCGTAAACCATTAAGCTCAGCAGGCAGTTTTGACTTAGACGCTTTGCAACTAAATGCGTTGCCATAGTGGCAGGGAGCGTGTGCCTTCCTCGTTAGTATAGTGGTCAGTATCCCCGCCTGTCACGCGGGAGACCGGGGTTCAATTCCCCGACGGGGAGATTTTTTTTTTTTTTTTTACTGATTGAAGGCAGGTGCGTGTGGCTGTAATTGTATACATAAAGTAAAAAAGAAGGTTGCATTGGCCGGGAATCGAACCCGGGCCTCCCGCGTGGCAGGCGAGAATTCTACCACTGAACCACCAATGCTTGCTTGACGTTTGCTTGAGGTTTGCTTGAGGTAGGTAATGTATTAGCAGCATCTAGTGCAGTGTGAAAAGATGAATTAACCCGTTCTAGTGCTAGATTGTACATGTACACAAACAATTGTACCTACAAAATGCCCATCTGTTACACTAGTTTTGTGGTTGTTTTAAACTACATAAAAAAAATAAAAAAAAAAACAAGCACATGCGTTACCAAAATAAACAGTGCTGTATAAACTACAGAAACTCGATGCTGAATGGTTTTATAGTCTGTTACGTCAGAATTGTGTTTAATGCATAAGCAGTTGCTTTGCAGACTCAACAAAGACTGCAGTCCTCGTTTAACCATTGTGCAATCAGCCCTTGGTCGCTGTGATATTGTTGTTCATGGAATTTGAGCGTGCGTATCGGCAATGCATAGTAATTGGAAAAGTGTAATACAAAAGAATTAAAAACGGGCTCGTCCGGGATTTGAACCCGGGACCTCTCGCACCCTAAGCGAGAATCATACCCCTAGACCAACGAGCCAGCGCCTGCCACTGTTGTGGTCCCCCGAGTTTCCAAAGAAGTGCAGACCTAGCTGTTCTGTTAGATGGGAGACGTTTTTCTATTGGGTGTACCTGTCGAGACCACTGTAATTTTGCCGTGTCTCCGAGCTGTGTGCTGTTGCCTGTTTGGGCCGTCTGACTTCTTTAACTGGCGGCTAGCATTTCTATGTTCATCGAGAAGCGGTCGCTATAAATGAGGAAAGTAGTTTAGGTGGGATTTCGTTTTGATATGTTTGGAATGGATCAGTTAGTCAGCATGTACTTCAAAAAATAAATAGAAAAAAAAGGAGGCTGGGTTTCGTTGTTTTGCAAAGGATGCACTGCAACATCCGCTCACAGGAGCAGTCCCACTACTGGTGCGACACGGGGGTTTTGACCTGCTCCGTTCCCGACCTGGGCCGGTTCACCCCTCCTTAGACGACCTGGCATTCACGAGCTCCCCCAGAAATGCCATGTCGATGCCGTGCTAAGTGCGGACTCCCGATCGGCACAGCCAGTTGCAGCACAGAGCTCCCGTGCTCAAGCGATCCGCCAGCCTCAACCTGCCCCTGTAGCTGGCATTACAGACACACGCCACGGCGCCCGGCGTGAGCGAGAGCGGCTAGAAGGCAATTCAAATCCCCTTGTCTGAAATGAGAGCGAGAGTACTCGTGCAGTTCTCCACTGACGTGGCAGCTTTTAATGCCGATTGCATTAAAAGCATTGCCGGGTCCTGCTGTAGCGGTAAAACACTGTGACCAGATGAATGAATTGAAAAAGTGTTACGTGAAACACATGTGAATCCTAGTTTTCGTGCTGCGAATTTAAAAAAAAAAAAAAAAAAAAAAAAGCAGCACTATAAGAATGCCAAAAAATAAAGAAGGTTGCGTTGGCGAGTATTAAGCCCCCCCTCCTCTGAGGTGCCAGCAGCATTCCGCACCGGCAGACGGAACGGGACTCTGGTCATGCTGCACTTATTTTGCTGCCAGAGACTGAATCACGCGTCGGCCGCCGGATAAAACCGAAAGCTGGCTCGTTGGTCTAGGGGTATGATTCTCGCTTTGGGTGCGAGAGGTCCCGGGTTCAAATCCCGGACGAGCCCGTTTTTTTTTTTTTAATTGTTTTGTACTATACTGTTTTCGATCCGTAAACCATTAAGCTCAGCAGGCAGTTTTGACTTAGACGCTTTGCAACTAAATGCGTTGCCATAGTGGCAGGGAGCGTGTGCCTTCCTCGTTAGTATAGTGGTCAGTATCCCCGCCTGTCACGCGGGAGACCGGGGTTCAATTCCCCGACGGGGAGATTTTTTTTTTTTTTTTACTGATTGAAGGCAGGTGCGTGTGGCTGTAATTGTATACATAAAGTAAAAAAGAAGGTTGCATTGGCCGGGAATCGAACCCGGGCCTCCCGCGTGGCAGGCGAGAATTCTACCACTGAACCACCAATGCTTGCTTGACGTTTGCTTGAGGTTTGCTTGAGGTTTGCTTGAGGTAGGTAATGTATTAGCAGCATCTAGTGCAGTGTGAAAAGATGAATTAACCCGTTCTAGTGCTAGATTGTACATGTACACAAACAATTGTACCTACAAAATGCCCATCTGTTACACTAGTTTTGTGGTTGTTTTAAACTACATACCAAAAAAAAAAAAAAAAAAACAAGCACATGCGTTACCAAAATAAACAGTGCTGTATAAACTACAGAAACTCGATGCTGAATGGTTTTATAGTCTGTTACGTCAGAATTGTGTTTAATGCATAAGCAGTTGCTTTGCAGACTCAACAAAGACTGCAGTCCTCGTTTAACCATTGTGCAATCAGCCCTTGGTCGCTGTGATATTGTTGTTCATGGAATTTGAGCGTGCGTATCGGCAATGCATAGTAATTGGAAAAGTGTAATACAAAAGAATTAAAAACGGGCTCGTCCGGGATTTGAACCCGGGACCTCTCGCACCCTAAGCGAGAATCATACCCCTAGACCAACGAGCCAGCGCCTGCCACTGTTGTGGTCCCCCGAGTTTCCAAAGAAGTGCAGACCTAGCTGTTCTGTTAGATGGGAGACGTTTTTCTATTGGGTGTACCTGTCGAGACCACTGTAATTTTGCCGTGTCTCCGAGCTGTGTGCTGTTGCCTGTTTGGGCCGTCTGACTTCTTTAACTGGCGGCTAGCATTTCTATGTTCATCGAGAAGCGGTCGCTATAAATGAGGAAAGTAGTTTAGGTGGGATTTCGTTTTGATATGTTTGGAATGGATCAGTTAGTCAGCATGTACTTCAAAAAATAAATAGAAAAAAAAGGAGGCTGGGTTTCGTTGTTTTGCAAAGGATGCACTGCAACATCCGCTCACAGGAGCAGTCCCACTACTGGTGCGACACGGGGGTTTTGACCTGCTCCGTTCCCGACCTGGGCCGGTTCACCCCTCCTTAGACGACCTGGCATTCACGAGCTCCCCCAGAAATGCCATGTCGATGCCGTGCTAAGTGCGGACTCCCGATCGGCACAGCCAGTTGCAGCACAGAGCTCCCGTGCTCAAGCGATCCGCCAGCCTCAACCTGCCCCTGTAGCTGGCATTACAGACACACGCCACGGCGCCCGGCGTGAGCGAGAGCGGCTAGAAGGCAATTCAAATCCCCTTGTCTGAAATGAGAGCGAGAGTACTCGTGCAGTTCTCCACTGACGTGGCAGCTTTTAATGCCGATTGCATTAAAAGCATTGCCGGGTCCTGCTGTAGCGGTAAAACACTGTGACCAGATGAATGAATTGAAAAAGTGTTACGTGAAACACATGTGAATCCTAGTTTTCGTGCTGCGAATTTAAAAAAAAAAAAAAAAAAAAAAAAGCAGCACTATAAGAATGCCAAAAAATAAAGAAGGTTGCGTTGGCGAGTATTAAGCCCCCCCTCCTCTGAGGTGCCAGCAGCATTCCGCACCGGCAGACGGAACGGGACTCTGGTCATGCTGCACTTATTTTGCTGCCAGAGACTGAATCACGCGTCGGCCGCCGGATAAAACCGAAAGCTGGCTCGTTGGTCTAGGGGTATGATTCTCGCTTTGGGTGCGAGAGGTCCCGGGTTCAAATCCCGGACGAGCCCGTTTTTTTTTTTTTAATTGTTTTGTACTATACTGTTTTCGATCCGTAAACCATTAAGCTCAGCAGGCAGTTTTGACTTAGACGCTTTGCAACTAAATGCGTTGCCATAGTGGCAGGGAGCGTGTGCCTTCCTCGTTAGTATAGTGGTCAGTATCCCCGCCTGTCACGCGGGAGACCGGGGTTCAATTCCCCGACGGGGAGATTTTTTTTTTTTTTTTACTGATTGAAGGCAGGTGCGTGTGGCTGTAATTGTATACATAAAGTAAAAAAGAAGGTTGCATTGGCCGGGAATCGAACCCGGGCCTCCCGCGTGGCAGGCGAGAATTCTACCACTGAACCACCAATGCTTGCTTGACGTTTGCTTGAGGTTTGCTTGAGGTTTGCTTGAGGTAGGTAATGTATTAGCAGCATCTAGTGCAGTGTGAAAAGATGAATTAACCCGTTCTAGTGCTAGATTGTACATGTACACAAACAATTGTACCTACAAAATGCCCATCTGTTACACTAGTTTTGTGGTTGTTTTAAACTACATACCAAAAAAAAAAAAAAAAAACAAGCACATGCGTTACCAAAATAAACAGTGCTGTATAAACTACAGAAACTCGATGCTGAATGGTTTTATAGTCTGTTACGTCAGAATTGTGTTTAATGCATAAGCAGTTGCTTTGCAGACTCAACAAAGACTGCAGTCCTCGTTTAACCATTGTGCAATCAGCCCTTGGTCGCTGTGATATTGTTGTTCATGGAATTTGAGCGTGCGTATCGGCAATGCATAGTAATTGGAAAAGTGTAATACAAAAGAATTAAAAACGGGCTCGTCCGGGATTTGAACCCGGGACCTCTCGCACCCTAAGCGAGAATCATACCCCTAGACCAACGAGCCAGCGCCTGCCACTGTTGTGGTCCCCCGAGTTTCCAAAGAAGTGCAGACCTAGCTGTTCTGTTAGATGGGAGACGTTTTTCTATTGGGTGTACCTGTCGAGACCACTGTAATTTTGCCGTGTCTCCGAGCTGTGTGCTGTTGCCTGTTTGGGCCGTCTGACTTCTTTAACTGGCGGCTAGCATTTCTATGTTCATCGAGAAGCGGTCGCTATAAATGAGGAAAGTAGTTTAGGTGGGATTTCGTTTTGATATGTTTGGAATGGATCAGTTAGTCAGCATGTACTTCAAAAAATAAATAGAAAAAAAAGGAGGCTGGGTTTCGTTGTTTTGCAAATGATGCACTGCAACATCCGCTCACAGGAGCAGTCCCACTACTGGTGCGACACGGGGGTTTTGACCTGCTCCGTTCCCGACCTGGGCCGGTTCACCCCTCCTTAGACGACCTGGCATTCACGAGCTCCCCCAGAAATGCCATGTCGATGCCGTGCTAAGTGCGGACTCCCGATCGGCACAGCCAGTTGCAGCACAGAGCTCCCGTGCTCAAGCGATCCGCCAGCCTCAACCTGCCCCTGTAGCTGGCATTACAGACACACGCCACGGCGCCCGGCGTGAGCGAGAGCGGCTAGAAGGCAATTCAAATCCCCTTGTCTGAAATGAGAGCGAGAGTACTCGTGCAGTTCTCCACTGACGTGGCAGCTTTTAATGCCGATTGCATTAAAAGCATTGCCGGGTCCTGCTGTAGCGGTAAAACACTGTGACCAGATGAATGAATTGAAAAAGTGTTACGTGAAACACATGTGAATCCTAGTTTTCGTGCTGCGAATTTTAAAAAAAAAAAAAAAAAAAAGCAGCACTATAAGAATGCCAAAAAATAAAGAAGGTTGCGTTGGCGAGTATTAAGCCCCCCCTCCTCTGAGGTGCCAGCAGCATTCCGCACCGGCAGACGGAACGGGACTCTGGTCATGCTGCACTTATTTTGCTGCCAGAGACTGAATCACGCGTCGGCCGCCGGATAAAACCGAAAGCTGGCTCGTTGGTCTAGGGGTATGATTCTCTCTTTGGGTGCGAGAGGTCCCGGGTTCAAATCCCGGACGAGCCCGTTTTTTTTTTTTTAATTGTTTTGTACTATACTGTTTTCGATCCGTAAACCATTAAGCTCAGCAGGCAGTTTTGACTTAGACGCTTTGCAACTAAATGCGTTGCCATAGTGGCAGGGAGCGTGTGCCTTCCTCGTTAGTATAGTGGTCAGTATCCCCGCCTGTCACGCGGGAGACCGGGGTTCAATTCCCCGACGGGGAGATTTTTTTTTTTTTTTTACTGATTGAAGGCAGGTGCGTGTGGCTGTAATTGTATACATAAAGTAAAAAAGAAGGTTGCATTGGCCGGGAATCGAACCCGGGCCTCCCGCGTGGCAGGCGAGAATTCTACCACTGAACCACCAATGCTTGCTTGACGTTTGCTTGAGGTTTGCTTGAGGTAGGTAATGTATTAGCAGCATCTAGTGCAGTGTGAAAAGATGAATTAACCCGTTCTAGTGCTAGATTGTACATGTACACAAACAATTGTACCTACAAAATGCCCATCTGTTACACTAGTTTTGTGGTTGTTTTAAACTACATACCAAAAAAAAAAAAAAAAAACAAGCACATGCGTTACCAAAATAAACAGTGCTGTATAAACTACAGAAACTCGATGCTGAATGGTTTTATAGTCTGTTACGTCAGAATTGTGTTTAATGCATAAGCAGTTGCTTTGCAGACTCAACAAAGACTGCAGTCCTCGTTTAACCATTGTGCAATCAGACCTTGGTCGCTGTGATATTGTTGTTCATGGAATTTGAGCGTGCGTATCGGCAATGCATAGTAATTGGAAAAGTGTAATACAAAAGAATTAAAAACGGGCTCGTCCGGGATTTGAACCCGGGACCTCTCGCACCCTAAGCGAGAATCATACCCCTAGACCAACGAGCCAGCGCCTGCCACTGTTGTGGTCCCCCGAGTTTCCAAAGAAGTGCAGACCTAGCTGTTCTGTTAGATGGGAGACGTTTTTCTATTGGGTGTACCTGTCGAGACCACTGTAATTTTGCCGTGTCTCCGAGCTGTGTGCTGTTGCCTGTTTGGGCCGTCTGACTTCTTTAACTGGCGGCTAGCATTTCTATGTTCATCGAGAAGCGGTCGCTATAAATGAGGAAAGTAGTTTAGGTGGGATTTCGTTTTGATATGTTTGGAATGGATCAGTTAGTCAGCATGTACTTCAAAAAATAAATAGAAAAAAAAGGAGGCTGGGTTTCGTTGTTTTGCAAAGGATGCACTGCAACATCCGCTCACAGGAGCAGTCCCACTACTGGTGCGACACGGGGGTTTTGACCTGCTCCGTTCCCGACCTGGGCCGGTTCACCCCTCCTTAGACGACCTGGCATTCACGAGCTCCCCCAGAAATGCCATGTCGATGCCGTGCTAAGTGCGGACTCCCGATCGGCACAGCCAGTTGCAGCACAGAGCTCCCGTGCTCAAGCGATCCGCCAGCCTCAACCTGCCCCTGTAGCTGGCATTACAGACACACGCCACGGCGCCCGGCGTGAGCGAGAGCGGCTAGAAGGCAATTCAAATCCCCTTGTCTGAAATGAGAGCGAGAGTACTCGTGCAGTTCTCCACTGACGTGGCAGCTTTTAATGCCGATTGCATTAAAAGCATTGCCGGGTCCTGCTGTAGCGGTAAAACACTGTGACCAGATGAATGAATTGAAAAAGTGTTACGTGAAACACATGTGAATCCTAGTTTTCGTGCTGCGAATTTAAAAAAAAAAAAAAAAAAAAAAAAAAAAAAAAAAAAAGCAGCACTATAAGAATGCCAAAAAATAAAGAAGGTTGCGTTGGCGAGTATTAAGCCCCCCCTCCTCTGAGGTGCCAGCAGCATTCCGCACCGGCAGACGGAACGGGACTCTGGTCATGCTGCACTTATTTTGCTGCCAGAGACTGAATCACGCGTCGGCCGCCGGATAAAACCGAAAGCTGGCTCGTTGGTCTAGGGGTATGATTCTCGCTTTGGGTGCGAGAGGTCCCGGGTTCAAATCCCGGACGAGCCCGTTTTTTTTTTTTTAATTGTTTTGTACTATACTGTTTTCGATCCGTAAACCATTAAGCTCAGCAGGCAGTTTTGACTTAGACGCTTTGCAACTAAATGCGTTGCCATAGTGGCAGGGAGCGTGTGCCTTCCTCGTTAGTATAGTGGTCAGTATCCCCGCCTGTCACGCGGGAGACCGGGGTTCAATTCCCCGACGGGGAGATTTTTTTTTTTTTTTTACTGATTGAAGGCAGGTGCGTGTGGCTGTAATTGTATACATAAAGTAAAAAAGAAGGTTGCATTGGCCGGGAATCGAACCCGGGCCTCCCGCGTGGCAGGCGAGAATTCTACCACTGAACCACCAATGCTTGCTTGACGTTTGCTTGAGGTTTGCTTGAGGTAGGTAATGTATTAGCAGCATCTAGTGCAGTGTGAAAAGATGAATTAACCCGTTCTAGTGCTAGATTGTACATGTACATAAACAATTGTACCTACAAAATGCCCATCTGTTACACTAGTTTTGTGGTTGTTTTAAACTACATACCAAAAAAAAAAAAAAAAAACAAGCACATGCGTTACCAAAATAAACAGTGCTGTATAAACTACAGAAACTCGATGCTGAATGGTTTTATAGTCTGTTACGTCAGAATTGTGTTTAATGCATAAGCAGTTGCTTTGCAGACTCAACAAAGACTGCAGTCCTCGTTTAACCATTGTGCAATCAGCCCTTGGTCGCTGTGATATTGTTGTTCATGGAATTTGAGCGTGCGTATCGGCAATGCATAGTAATTGGAAAAGTGTAATACAAAAGAATTAAAAACGGGCTCGTCCGGGATTTGAACCCGGGACCTCTCGCACCCTAAGCGAGAATCATACCCCTAGACCAACGAGCCAGCGCCTGCCACTGTTGTGGTCCCCCGAGTTTCCAAAGAAGTGCAGACCTAGCTGTTCTGTTAGATGGGAGACGTTTTTCTATTGGGTGTACCTGTCGAGACCACTGTAATTTTGCCGTGTCTCCGAGCTGTGTGCTGTTGCCTGTTTGGGCCGTCTGACTTCTTTAACTGGCGGCTAGCATTTCTATGTTCATCGAGAAGCGGTCGCTATAAATGAGGAAAGTAGTTTAGGTGGGATTTCGTTTTGATATGTTTGGAATGGATCAGTTAGTCAGCATGTACTTCAAAAAATAAATAGAAAAAAAAGGAGGCTGGGTTTCGTTGTTTTGCAAAGGATGCACTGCAACATCCGCTCACAGGAGCAGTCCCACTACTGGTGCGACACGGGGGTTTTGACCTGCTCCGTTCCCGACCTGGGCCGGTTCACCCCTCCTTAGACGACCTGGCATTCACGAGCTCCCCCAGAAATGCCATGTCGATGCCGTGCTAAGTGCGGACTCCCGATCGGCACAGCCAGTTGCAGCACAGAGCTCCCGTGCTCAAGCGATCCGCCAGCCTCAACCTGCCCCTGTAGCTGGCATTACAGACACACGCCACGGCGCCCGGCGTGAGCGAGAGCGGCTAGAAGGCAATTCAAATCCCCTTGTCTGAAATGAGAGCGAGAGTACTCGTGCAGTTCTCCACTGACGTGGCAGCTTTTAATGCCGATTGCATTAAAAGCATTGCCGGGTCCTGCTGTAGCGGTAAAACACTGTGACCAGATGAATGAATTGAAAAAGTGTTACGTGAAACACATGTGAATCCTAGTTTTCGTGCTGCGAATTTAAAAAAAAAAAAAAAAAAAAAAAAAAAAAAGCAGCACTAT
This sequence comes from Acipenser ruthenus, assembly GCF_902713425.1. Classification (NCBI taxonomy): domain Eukaryota; kingdom Metazoa; phylum Chordata; class Actinopteri; order Acipenseriformes; family Acipenseridae; genus Acipenser; species Acipenser ruthenus. Next base: position 7,771,166 of record NC_081243.1, read on the forward strand.
AAGAATGCCAAAAAATAAAGAAGGTTGCGTTGGCGAGTATTAAGCCCCCCCTCCTCTGAGGTGCCAGCAGCATTCCGCACCGGCAGACGGAACGGGACTCTGGTCATGCTGCACTTATTTTGCTGCCAGAGACTGAATCACGCGTCGGCCGCCGGATAAAACCGAAAGCTGGCTCGTTGGTCTAGGGGTATGATTCTCGCTTTGGGTGCGAGAGGTCCCGGGTTCAAATCGCGGACGAGCCCGTTTTTTTTTTTTTTAATTGTTTTGTACTATACTGTTTTCGATCCGTAAACCATTAAGCTCAGCAGGCAGTTTTGACTTAGACGCTTTGCAACTAAATGCGTTGCCATAGTGGCAGGGAGCGTGTGCCTTCCTCGTTAGTATAGTGGTCAGTATCCCCGCCTGTCACGCGGGAGACCGGGGTTCAATTCCCCGACGGGGAGATTTTTTTTTTTTTTTTACTGATTGAAGGCAGGTGCGTGTGGCTGTAATTGTATACATAAAGTAAAAAAGAAGGTTGCATTGGCCGGGAATCGAACCCGGGCCTCCCGCGTGGCAGGCGAGAATTCTACCACTGAACCACCAATGCTTGCTTGACGTTTGCTTGAGGTTTGCTTGAGGTAGGTAATGTATTAGCAGCATCTAGTGCAGTGTGAAAAGATGAATTAACCCGTTCTAGTGCTAGATTGTACATGTACACAAACAATTGTACCTACAAAATGCCCATCTGTTACACTAGTTTTGTGGTTGTTTTAAACTACATACCAAAAAAAAAAAAAAAAAACAAGCACATGCGTTACCAAAATAAACAGTGCTGTATAAACTACAGAAACTCGATGCTGAATGGTTTTATAGTCTGTTACGTCAGAATTGTGTTTAATGCATAAGCAGTTGCTTTGCAGACTCAACAAAGACTGCAGTCCTCGTTTAACCATTGTGCAATCAGCCCTTGGTCGCTGTGATATTGTTGTTCATGGAATTTGAGCGTGCGTATCGGCAATGCATAGTAATTGGAAAAGTGTAATACAAAAGAATTAAAAACGGGCTCGTCCGGGATTTGAACCCGGGACCTCTCGCACCCTAAGCGAGAATCATACCCCTAGACCAACGAGCCAGCGCCTGCCACTGTTGTGGTCCCCCGAGTTTCCAAAGAAGTGCAGACCTAGCTGTTCTGTTAGATGGGAGACGTTTTTCTATTGGGTGTACCTGTCGAGACCACTGTAATTTTGCCGTGTCTCCGAGCTGTGTGCTGTTGCCTGTTTGGGCCGTCTGACTTCTTTAACTGGCGGCTAGCATTTCTATGTTCATCGAGAAGCGGTCGCTATAAATGAGGAAAGTAGTTTAGGTGGGATTTCGTTTTGATATGTTTGGAATGGATCAGTTAGTCAGCATGTACTTCAAAAAATAAATAGAAAAAAAAGGAGGCTGGGTTTCGTTGTTTTGCAAAGGATGCACTGCAACATCCGCTCACAGGAGCAGTCCCACTACTGGTGCGACACGGAGGTTTTGACCTGCTCCGTTCCCGACCTGGGCCGGTTCACCCCTCCTTAGACGACCTGGCATTCACGAGCTCCCCCAGAAATGCCATGTCGATGCCGTGCTAAGTGCGGACTCCCGATCGGCACAGCCAGTTGCAGCACAGAGCTCCCGTGCTCAAGCGATCCGCCAGCCTCAACCTGCCCCTGTAGCTGGCATTACAGACACACGCCACGGCGCCCGGCGTGAGCGAGAGCGGCTAGAAGGCAATTCAAATCCCCTTGTCTGAAATGAGAGCGAGAGTACTCGTGCAGTTCTCCACTGACGTGGCAGCTTTTAATGCCGATTGCATTAAAAGCATTGCCGGGTCCTGCTGTAGCGGTAAAACACTGTGACCAGATGAATGAATTGAAAAAGTGTTACGTGAAACACATGTGAATCCTAGTTTTCGTGCTGCGAATTTAAAAAAAAAAAAAAAAAAAAAAAAAAAAAAAAAAAAAAAAGCAGCACTATAAGAATGCCAAAAAATAAAGAAGGTTGCGTTGGCGAGTATTAAGCCCCCCCTCCTCTGAGGTGCCAGCAGCATTCCGCACCGGCAGACGGAACGGGACTCTGGTCATGCTGCACTTATTTTGCTGCCAGAGACTGAATCACGCGTCGGCCGCCGGATAAAACCGAAAGCTGGCTCGTTGGTCTAGGGGTATGATTCTCGCTTTGGGTGCGAGAGGTCCCGGGTTCAAATCCCGGACGAGCCCGTTTTTTTTTTTTTTAATTGTTTTGTACTATACTGTTTTCGATCCGTAAACCATTAAGCTCAGCAGGCAGTTTTGACTTAGACGCTTTGCAACTAAATGCGTTGCCATAGTGGCAGGGAGCGTGTGCCTTCCTCGATAGTATAGTGGTCAGTATCCCCGCCTGTCACGCGGGAGACCGGGGTTCAATTCCCCGACGGGGAGATTTTTTTTTTTTTTTACTGATTGAAGGCAGGTGCGTGTGGCTGTAATTGTATACATAAAGTAAAAAAGAAGGTTGCATTGGCCGGGAATCGAACCCGGGCCTCCCGCGTGGCAGGCGAGAATTCTACCACTGAACCACCAATGCTTGCTTGACGTTTGCTTGAGGTTTGCTTGAGGTAGGTAATGTATTAGCAGCATCTAGTGCAGTGTGAAAAGATGAATTAACCCGTTCTAGTGCTAGATTGTACATGTACACAAACAATTGTACCTACAAAATGCCCATCTGTTACACTAGTTTTGTGGTTGTTTTAAACTACATACCAAAAAAAAAAAAAAAAAACAAGCACATGCGTTACCAAAATAAACAGTGCTGTATAAACTACAGAAACTCGATGCTGAATGGTTTTATAGTCTGTTACGTCAGAATTGTGTTTAATGCATAAGCAGGTTGCTTTGCAGACTCAACAAAGACTGCAGTCCTCGTTTAACCATTGTGCAATCAGCCCTTGGTCGCTGTGATATTGTTGTTCATGGAATTTGAGCGTGCGTATCGGCAATGCATAGTAATTGGAAAAGTGTAATACAAAAGAATTAAAAACGGGCTCGTCCGGGATTTGAACCCGGGACCTCTCGCACCCTAAGCGAGAATCATACCCCTAGACCAACGAGCCAGCGCCTGCCACTGTTGTGGTCCCCCGAGTTTCCAAAGAAGTGCAGACCTAGCTGTTCTGTTAGATGGGAGACGTTTTTCTATTGGGTGTACCTGTCGAGACCACTGTAATTTTGCCGTGTCTCCGAGCTGTGTGCTGTTGCCTGTTTGGGCCGTCTGACTTCTTTAACTGGCGGCTAGCATTTCTATGTTCATCGAGAAGCGGTCGCTATAAATGAGGAAAGTAGTTTAGGTGGGATTTCGTTTTGATATGTTGGAATGGATCAGTTAGTCAGCATGTACTTCAAAAAATAAATAGAAAAAAAAGGAGGCTGGGTTTCGTTGTTTTGCAAAGGATGCACTGCAACATCCGCTCACAGGAGCAGTCCCACTACTGGTGCGACACGGGGTTTTGACCTGCTCCGTTCCCGACCTGGGCCGGTTCACCCCTCCTTAGACGACCTGGCATTCACGAGCTCCCCCAGAAATGCCATGTCGATGCCGTGCTAAGTGCGGACTCCCGATCGGCACAGCCAGTTGCAGCACAGAGCTCCCGTGCTCAAGCGATCCGCCAGCCTCAACCTGCCCCTGTAGCTGGCATTACAGACACACGCCACGGCGCCCGGCGTGAGCGAGAGCGGCTAGAAGGCAATTCAAATCCCCTTGTCTGAAATGAGAGCGAGAGTACTCGTGCAGTTCTCCACTGACGTGGCAGCTTTTAATGCCGATTGCATTAAAAGCATTGCCGGGTCCTGCTGTAGCGGTAAAACACTGTGACCAGATGAATGAATTGAAAAAGTGTTACGTGAAACACATGTGAATCCTAGTTTTCGTGCTGCGAATTTAAAAAAAAAAAAAAAAAAAAAAAAAAAAAAAAAAAAAAAAGCAGCACTATAAGAATGCCAAAAAATAAAGAAGGTTGCGTTGGCGAGTATTAAGCCCCCCTCCTCTGAGGTGCCAGCAGCATTCCGCACCGGCAGACGGAACGGGACTCTGGTCATGCTGCACTTATTTTGCTGCCAGAGACTGAATCACGCGTCGGCCGCCGGATAAAACCGAAAGCTGGCTCGTTGGTCTAGGGGTATGATTCTCGCTTTGGGTGCGAGAGGTCCCGGGTTCAAATCCCGGACGAGCCCGTTTTTTTTTTTTAATTGTTTTGTACTATACTGTTTTCGATCCGTAAACCATTAAGCTCAGCAGGCAGTTTTGACTTAGACGCTTTGCAACTAAATGCGTTGCCATAGTGGCAGGGAGCGTGTGCCTTCCTCGTTAGTATAGTGGTCAGTATCCCCGCCTGTCACGCGGGAGACCGGGGTTCAATTCCCCGACGGGGAGATTTTTTTTTTTTTTTTACTGATTGAAGGCAGGTGCGTGTGGCTGTAATTGTATACATAAAGTAAAAAAGAAGGTTGCATTGGCCGGGAATCGAACCCGGGCCTCCCGCGTGGCAGGCGAGAATTCTACCACTGAACCACCAATGCTTGCTTGACGTTTGCTTGAGGTTTGCTTGAGGTAGGTAATGTATTAGCAGCATCTAGTGCAGTGTGAAAAGATGAATTAACCCGTTCTAGTGCTAGATTGTACATGTACACAAACAATTGTACCTACAAAATGCCCATCTGTTACACTAGTTTTGTGGTTGTTTTAAACTACATACCAAAAAAAAAAAAAAAAAACAAGCACATGCGTTACCAAAATAAACAGTGCTGTATAAACTACAGAAACTCGATGCTGAATGGTTTTATAGTCTGTTACGTCAGAATTGTGTTTAATGCATAAGCAGTTGCTTTGCAGACTCAACAAAGACTGCAGTCCTCGTTTAACCATTGTGCAATCAGCCCTTGGTCGCTGTGATATTGTTGTTCATGGAATTTGAGCGTGCGTATCGGCAATGCATAGTAATTGGAAAAGTGTAATACAAAAGAATTAAAAACGGGCTCGTCCGGGATTTGAACCCGGGACCTCTCGCACCTAAGCGAGAATCATACCCCTAGACCAACGAGCCAGCGCCTGCCACTGTTGTGGTCCCCCGAGTTTCCAAAGAAGTGCAGACCTAGCTGTTCTGTTAGATGGGAGACGTTTTTCTATTGGGTGTACCTGTCGAGACCACTGTAATTTTGCCGTGTCTCCGAGCTGTGTGCTGTTGCCTGTTTGGGCCGTCTGACTTCTTTAACTGGCGGCTAGCATTTCTATGTTCATCGAGAAGCGGTCGCTATAAATGAGGAAAGTAGTTTAGGTGGGATTTCGTTTTGATATGTTTGGAATGGATCAGTTAGTCAGCATGTACTTCAAAAAATAAATAGAAAAAAAAGGAGGCTGGGTTTCGTTGTTTTGCAAAGGATGCACTGCAACATCCGCTCACAGGAGCAGTCCCACTACTGGTGCGACACGGGGGTTTTGACCTGCTCCGTTCCCGACCTGGGCCGGTTCACCCCTCCTTAGACGACCTGGCATTCACGAGCTCCCCCAGAAATGCCATGTCGATGCCGTGCTAAGTGCGGACTCCCGATCGGCACAGCCAGTTGCAGCACAGAGCTCCCGTGCTCAAGCGATCCGCCAGCCTCAACCTGCCCCTGTAGCTGGCATTACAGACACACGCCACGGCGCCCGGCGTGAGCGAGAGCGGCTAGAAGGCAATTCAAATCCCCTTGTCTGAAATGAGAGCGAGAGTACTCGTGCAGTTCTCCACTGACGTGGCAGCTTTTAATGCCGATTGCATTAAAAGCATTGCCGGGTCCTGCTGTAGCGGTAAAACACTGTGACCAGATGAATGAATTGAAAAAGTGTTACGTGAAACACATGTGAATCCTAGTTTTCGTGCTGCGAATTTAAAAAAAAAAAAAAAAAAAAAAAAAAAAAAAAAGCAGCACTATAAGAATGCCAAAAAATAAAGAAGGTTGCGTTGGCGAGTATTAAGCCCCCCCTCCTCTGAGGTGCCAGCAGCATTCCGCACCGGCAGACGGAACGGGACTCTGGTCATGCTGCACTTATTTTGCTGCCAGAGACTGAATCACGCGTCGGCCGCCGGATAAAACCGAAAGCTGGCTCGTTGGTCTAGGGGTATGATTCTCGCTTTGGGTGCGAGAGGTCCCGGGTTCAAATCCCGGACGAGCCCGTTTTTTTTTTTTAATTGTTTTGTACTATACTGTTTTCGATCCGTAAACCATTAAGCTCAGCAGGCAGTTTTGACTTAGACGCTTTGCAACTAAATGCGTTGCCATAGTGGCAGGGAGCGTGTGCCTTCCTCGTTAGTATAGTGGTCAGTATCCCCGCCTGTCACGCGGGAGACCGGGGTTCAATTCCCCGACGGGGAGATTTTTTTTTTTTTTTTACTGATTGAAGGCAGGTGCGTGTGGCTGTAATTGTATACATAAAGTAAAAAAGAAGGTTGCATTGGCCGGGAATCGAACCCGGGCCTCCCGCGTGGCAGGCGAGAATTCTACCACTGAACCACCAATGCTTGCTTGACGTTTGCTTGAGGTTTGCTTGAGGTAGGTAATGTATTAGCAGCATCTAGTGCAGTGTGAAAAGATGAATTAACCCGTTCTAGTGCTAGATTGTACATGTACACAAACAATTGTACCTACAAAATGCCCATCTGTTACACTAGTTTTGTGGTTGTTTTAAACTACATACCAAAAAAAAAAAAAAAAAACAAGCACATGCGTTACCAAAATAAACAGTGCTGTATAAACTACAGAAACTCGATGCT
>NC_081244.1:900000-982500 GCF_902713425.1 Acipenser ruthenus
ACCTCCCCAGCACGCGCATGGGCCCCAGAGACTTCAAGCGGGGTACTAGCGGCTCGCAAATGGTCCCAGGCACATCCCCAGCGGACGCATGGGCCACAGCGACTTCGTGCGGGGTCCCAGCAGCTCACAAACGGTGCCTAACTCATCCCCAGCACCCGCATGGGCCCCAGCGACCAGGCTTGGAGTCCCAGCGGCTCGCCAAAAGGTCCCTGGAACATCCCCAGCGCCCGCACGGGCCCCAGTGTCTTCACGCGGGGTCCAAGCAGCTCGTAAATGGTCCCTGGCACATCCCCAGCGCGCGCACGGATCTCAGCGACCAGGTGTTGAGTCCCAGCCGCTCGCCAAAAGGTCACTGGCACCTCCCCAGCGTGCGCATGGGGCCCAGCGACCAAGCGCGGTGTTCGAGCGTCACACCAAATGATCCCTGGCACCTCCCCAGCACACGCACGAACGCCAGCGCGTGCTCCAAGCGGCTTCCCAAATTGTACCTGGCACCTCACCAGCGTGCGCACGGGGCCCAGCAACCCCGCGCGAGGTCCCAGCATCACACCAAATGGTCCCTGGAACCTCCCCAGCGCGCGCATGAACCCCAGCGACGTCGCGCGTGGTCCAAGCGGCTTCCCAAACTATCCCTAGCACCTCTCCAGCACACGCAAAGGCCCCAGTGACATCGCGCGGGGTCCCAGCGGCTCGCAAATGGTCCCTGGCACATCCCCAGTGTGTGCACGAGCCACAGAGACCGCGTGCAGTGTCCTAGCAGCTCGCAAATGGTCCCTGGCACCTCCCCAGCACGTGCACGGGCTCCAGCGACTTCAAGTGGTGTCCTAGCGGCTTGCAAATGGTCCCTGGCACATCCCAAGCGCTCACAAGGGCCCCAGCGACATTCCGTGGGGTTCCAGCGGCTTCCCAAATGGTCCCTGGCCCATCCCAAGCGTGAGCACGGGGCCCAGCGACTTCACCCGGGGTCCCAGAGGCTCGCCAAATGTTCCCTGGCACCTTCCCAGCATGCGCACTGCCCCCAGAGACTTCAAGCGGGGTCCTAGTGGCTTGCTGCAAATGGTCCCTGGCACATCCCCAGCGCTCACACGGGCCCCAGCGACTTTCCGCGGGGTCCCAGCCACTTCCCAAATGGTCCCTGGCCCCTCCCAAGCATGCACACGGGGCCCAGCGACTTCGCAGGGGTTCCCAGCGGCTCGCCAAACAGTCCCTGGCACATCCCCAGCACGCGCATGGGCCCATGCGACTTCGCGTGGGGTCCCAGAGCCTAGCCAAATGGTCCCTGGCACATTCACAGCACGCGCACGGGCCACAGTGACTTCAATCGGGGTCCCAGCGGCTTGCCAAATATTCCCTGGCCCCTCCCCAGCGCATGAACAGTGCCCAGCGACTCCACGTGGGGTCCCAGAGGCTCACCAAATGGTCCCTGGCACCTCCGCAGCGTGCGAACGGGCCCCAGTGACTTCGATCGGGGTCCCAGGGCATGCCAAATGTTCCCTGGCCTCTCCCAAGCGCACGAACAGGACCCAGCGACCCACGCGGGGTCCCAGAGGCTAACCAAATGGTCCCTTGCACCTCACCAGCGCGTGCACAGGGCCCAGCGACCCCACGTGGAGTCCCAGCGGCTCGCCAAAAGGTCCCTGGCACCTCCGCAGCGTGCGTACGGGGCTCAGTGACCACGCGTTGTCCGATTGGCTGGCCAGATGGTTCCTGGCACCTCCCCAGCACGCGCACGGGCCCCAGAGACTTCAAGCGGGGTCCCAGCAGCTCGCAAACGGTGCCTAACACATCCCCAGCACCCGCACGAGCCCCAGCGACCAGGCGTGGAGTCCCAGGGGCTCGCCAAAAGGTCCCTGGAACATCCCCAGCGCCCGCACGGGCCCCAGTGTCTTCACGCGGGGTCCAAGCAGCTCGTAAATGGTCCCTGGCACATCCCCAGCACGCGCACGGATCTCAGCGACCAGGTGTTGAGTCCCAGCCGCTCGCCAAAAGGTCACTGGCACCTCCCCAGCGTACGCATGGGGCCCCGCGACCAAGCGCGGTGTTCGAGCGTCACACCAAATGATCCCTGGCACCTCCCCAGCACACGCACGAACCCCAGCGCGTGCTCCAAGCGGCTTCCCAAATTGTACCTGGCACCTCACCAGCGTGCGCACGGAGCCCAGCAACCCCGCGCGAGGTCCCAGCATCACACCAAATGGTCCCTGGAACCTCCCCAGCGCGCGCATGAACCCCAGCGACGTCGCGCGTGGTCCAAGCGGCTTCCCAAACTATCCCTAGCACCTCTCCAGCACACGCAGGGGCCCCAGTGACAGCGCGTGGTGTCCCAGCGGCTCGCAAATGGTCCCTGGCACATCCCCAGTGTGTGCACGAGCCACAGAGACCGCGCGCGGGGTCCCAACGGCTTGCAAATGGTACCTGACACATCCCTAGCACGCACGGTCCCTGGCGACTTCGCGCATGGTTCCATTGGCTGGCCAGATGGTCCCTGGCACCTCCAGGTGACCAGGCGTGGAGACCCAGCGGCTTGCCAAACTGTCCCTGGCACTTCACCAGCATGCACAGGGGCCCCAGGGACATCTTGTGGTGTCCCAGCGGCTCTCCAAATGGTCCCTGGCCCCTCCCCAACAAGGCAGGGGATCCAGCGACCAAACATGTGGTCCAGGCGGCTTGCCAAACTGTCCCTGGCACCTTACCAGCACGCGCAGGGGCCCCAGCGACATCGCGTGGTATCCCAGCGGCTCGCCAAATGGTCTCTGACACCTCCCCAGCGAGCGCAGGTGCTCCAGCGACCTCGCGCAAGGTCCCAGAGGCTCGTTGAATAGTCCCTGGCACCTCACCAGCACACGCACAGTCCCCAGCGACCCCGTGCGGGGTCCCAGCGGCTCGCCAAATGGTCCCTGGCTCCTACCCAGCAAGTGCACAGAGCACAGCAACCACGCGCGGGGTCCTAGCAGCTCGTAAATGGTCCCTGGCACCTCCCCAGCACGTGCACGGGCCCCAGCGACTTCAAGTGGTGTCCTAGCGGTTTGCAAATGGTCCCTGGCACATCCCCAGCACTCACAAGGGCCCCAGCGACTGTCCGCGGGGTCCCAGCGGTTTCCCAAATGGTCCCTGGCTCCTACACAGCACGCGCACACAGCCCAGCAACCACGCGCGGGGTCCTAGTAGCTCGCAAATGGTCCCTGGCACCTCCCCAGCACGCGCACGGGTCCCAGCGACTTCGTGGGGGGTTCCAGCGTCTCGCCAAATGGTCCCTGGCACCTCCCAAGCGATCGCACAGGCCCCAGTGACGTCGCGCCGGGTCCCAGCCGCTTGTCGAATACTCGCTGGCATCTCACCAGCACGTGTATGTGCCCCAGCGACCACGCGCGGGGTTCCAACGGCTCGCCAAATGGTCCCTGGCGCCTACCCAGCACGCGCACAGAGCCCAGCAACCACGCGCGGGGTCCTAGCAGCTCGCAAATGGTCCCTGGCACCTCCCCAGCACAAGTACGGGCCCCAGCGACTTCAAGCGGTGTCCTAGTGACTCGCAAATGGTCCCTGGCACATCCCCAGCGCTCACACGGGCCCTAGCGACTTTTCGCGGGGTCCCAGCCACTTCCCAAATGGTCCCTGGCCCCTCCCAAGCGTGCACACGATTCCCAGCGACTTCACAGGGGTTCCCAGCGGCTCGCCAAACAGTCCCTGGCACATCCCCAGCACGCAGACTGATCCCAGAGACCCCTCGTGTGGTCCCAGAGGCTCGCCAAATGCTCCCTGGCACATCTCCAGCGCGCGCATGGGCCCCTGAGACTTCGCGTGGGGTCCCAGAGCCTCACGAAATGGTCCCTGGCACATCCGCAGCGTGCATACGGGGCCCAGTGACTCCGCGCGTGGTCTGATTGGCTGGCCAGATGGTCCCTGGTACCTCCCCAGCACGCTCACGGGCCCCAGATACTTCAAGTGGGGTCCTAGCAGCTCGCAAATGGTCCCAGGCACATCCCCAGTGGACACATGGGCCACAGCGACTTCATGCAGGGGTCCCAGCGGCTCGCAAACGGTGCCTAACACATCCCCAGCGCCCGCACGGGCCCCAGCGACCCCACGTGGGGTCCCAGAGGCTCACCAAATGGTCCCTTGCACCTCCCCAGCGCGTGCACAGAGCCCAGCGACCCTGCGTGGAGTCCCAGCGGCTCGCCAAAACGCCCCTGTCACCTCCGCAGCGTGCGTACGGGGCCCAGTGACTCCGCGCGTGGTCCGATTGGCTGGCCAGATGGTCCCTGGCACCTTCAGGCGACCAGGCGTGGAGTCAAAGCGGCCTGCCTAAAGGTCCCTGACACCTCACCATCGTACGCACGGGGCCTAGCGACCCTGAGCGTGGTCCAGGCGGCTTGCCAAACTGTCCCTGCCACCTCCCCAGCAATGCAGAGGCTCCAGCGACCTCGCGCCGGGTCCCAGCCACTCGCCAAATGGTCCCTGGCACCTCCTCAGAGTGCGTATGGTGCCCAGCAACCCCGCGCGGGGTTCGATTGGCTTGCTAAACTGTCCCTGGCACCTCCCAAGCGATCGCATAGGCCCCTGTGACCTCGTGCCGGGTCCCAGCCGCTCGCCACATGGTCCCTGACTCCTTCCCAGCAAGCGCACAGAGCCCAGCAACCACGCGCAGGGTCCCAGCGGATCACAAATGGTGCCTGGCACATCCCCAGCACTCGCACGGGCCCCAGTGAATTCACACGGGGTCACAGCAACTCGCAAATTGTCCCTGGCACATCCCCAGCGCACGCACGGACTCCAGCGACCAGGCGTGGAGTCCCAGCGGCCTGCCTAAAGGTCCCTGACACCTCACCAGCGTGCGCACGGGGCATAGCGACCCCGCGCGTGGTCCAGGCGGCATGCCAAACTGTCCCTGGCACTTCAAAAGCACGCGCAGAGGCCCCAGCGACATCCCGTGGTGTCCCAGCGGCTCGCCAAATGGTCCCTGGCTCCTACGCAGCACGCGCACAGAGCCCAGCAGCCACGCGCGGGATCCTAGCAGCTCGCAAATGGTCCCTGGCACATCCCCAGCACGTGTACGGGCCCTGCGACTTTGCATTGGGCCCAGGCGGCTCGCCAAATGTTCCCTGGCACCTCCACAACACGCGCACAGGCCCCAGCGACTTCGCGCGGGATCCCAGCGGCTTCCCAAATGGTCCCTGGCCCCTCCCCAGCGCGCACACGGGGAACAGCGACTTCGCACGGGGTCAGAGCGGCTTGCCAAATGGACCCTGACACCTCCCCAGAGAGCGCATGGGGCCCAGCGACCCCGCTCTGGGTCCGAGTGGCTTGCCAAATGGTCCTTTGCTCCTCCCCAGCACGCACACGGGCCCCAGCGACTTCGTGTGGGGTTCCAGTGGCCCGCCAAACAGTCCCTGACACCTCCCCAGCGATCGCACGAGCCCCAACGACCTCGCGCACGGTCCCAGAGGTTCGCCAAATGATCTGTGGCACATCCCCAGCACGCATAGGGGCCCCAGCGACAGCGCGGTGTGTTCCAACAGCTCGCAAATGGTCCATGGCACATCCTCAGCCCATGGCACATGGCACAGCCCCAGTGACTTCGCGCGGGGTAAAAGCGGCTTGCCAAACTGTCCCTGGCACTTCCCCACCGCACGCACGGGGCCCAGCAACGCCGCAACCCCGTGTGGGGTCAAAGCAGCTCGCCGAATGTTCCCTGTCACCTCCCCAGCACGCGCACGGGCCCCAGCGACTTCGCGTGGGGTTCCAGCGGCCCGCTAAATGGTTCCTGACACCTCCCCAGCGATCGCATGAGCCCCAGTGACCTCTTGCAGGGTCGCAGAGGCTCGCCAAATGGTCCCTGCTCCCTCCCCAGCGCAAGCACTGGGCCCCAGCGACATCGCGCAGGGTCCTAACTGCTCACAAATGGTCCCTGGCACGTCCACAGTGCACACACGGGCCCCAGCAACTTTGCGCTGGGTCCCAGTGGCTTGCAAATGGTCCCTGACACATCCCCAGCGTGTGTACCGACCCCCGTGAATTTGCGCAGGGTCCCGGCATCTTCCCAAATGGTCCCTGGCCCTTCCCCAGCGCGCACCCTGGTCCCAGGGACTTCACGCGGGGTCCCAGCTGCTCGCCAAATGATCCCTTGCAACTCCCCAGTGAGTGCACAGGGCCCAGCGACCCCGCGCGGGGGCCCAGCGGCTTGCCAAATGGATCCTGGCACCTCCCCATCACGCGCATTGGGCCCAGCGACCCCGCACGTGGTCCCATCAGTTCTCCAAATGGTCCCTGCTACCTTCCAAGCGCATGCACTGGGCCCACTGACCTCGCGTGGTGTCCCAGAGGCTCACCAAATGGTCCCTGGCACATCCACAGCACGCACACTGGGCACAGCGACCCCGCACAGGGTCCCAGCTGCTCTCCAAATGGTCCCAGGCACCTCACCAGCACTCGCACAGGCACCAGCGACCTCGTGCGGGGTCACAGCGGATCCCAGAATGGTCCCTGGCTCTTACCCAGACCATGCACAGGGCCCAGCAACCACGCGCGGGGTCCCAGCGGATCACAAATGGTCCCTGGCCCCTCCCCAGATCACACGTGACCCAGCGACCTCGCACAGGGTCGCAGAGGCTCGCCAAATGATCCCGGGCACATCCCCAGCATGCGCAAGACCCCAGCGACTTCGAGCAGGGTCCCAGCGGCTCGCCAAATGGTCCCTGGTACCTGCCCGGTGCACTCACTGGTCCCAGCGATCCCGCGTGGGGTCCAAGTGGCTCGTCAAATGGTGCCGGGCTCCTCCCCAGCGCACGCATGGGGCTCAGAGACCCAACACGGGGTCACATTGGCTCGTCAAATGGTGCCTGGCTCCTCCCCAGCGCATGCACAGGGCCTAGCAACCACGCGCGGGGTCCCAGCATCTCGCAAATAGTCACTAGCACATCCCCAGTGCACGCCAGAGCCACAGCAACTTCGCGCGGGGTCCGAGCAGCTTTCCAAATGAACCCTGACCACTCCCCAGCTCGCACACAGGGCCCAGCTACCCCGCGACCCCACGTGGGATTCCAGCGGCTCACCAAATGGTCCCTGGCCACTCCCCAGTGCACGCACGCGGCCAAGCGAAAAAGCGCGGGGTTCCAGCGGCTCGCCAAATGGTCCCTGGCACATCCACAGCACGCGCACGGGCCACAGCGACTTCGTGCAGTGTCCCAGCAGCTCGCCAAATGGTACCTGGCTCCTCACCAGCACTCGCACAGGCACCAGCGACCTCGTGCAGGGTCACAGCGGATCCCAGAATGGTCCCTGGCTCTTACCCAGACCATGCACAGGGCCCAGCAACCACGCGCGGGGTCCCAGCACCTCACAAATGGTCCCTGGCACATCTCCAGTGCACGCACGGGCCCCAGCAACTTTTCGCGGGGTCCCAGCATCTCGCAAATAGTCACTAGCACATCCCCAGTGCGCGCCAGAGCCCCAGCAACTTCGCGCGGGGTCCCAGCAGCTTTCCAAATGAACCCTGGCCACTCCCCAGCTCACGCACAGGGCCCAGCGACCCCGCGACCCCACACGGGGTTCCAGCGGCTCGCCAAATGGTCCCTGCCACATCCCCATCACTCGCACATGCTCCAGCAACTTCGAGCGGGTTCCCAGCAGCTCGCCAAATGGTCACTGGTACCTGCCCAGCGCACGCATTGGTCCCAGCGATCCCCCACGGGGTCCAAGTGGCTCGTCAAATGGTGCCTGGCTCCTCCCCAAGTCGCGCACAGGGCCCATCAACTGTGCGCGGGGTCCCAGCACCTCGCAAATGGTCCCTGGCACATCTCCAGTGCACGCACGGGACCCAGCGACTTTGCGTGGGGTCCCAGCATCTCGCAAATAGTCACTGGCATATCCCCAGTGTATGCACGAGCCCCAGCAACTTCGCGCGGGGTCCCAGCAGCTTTCCAAATGAACCCTGTCCACTCCCCACTGCACGCACAAGGCCCAGTGACTCCGCGCGGGGTCCCAGAGGCTCGCCAAATGGTCCCTGGCACATCCCCAGCACGCTCAAGGGCCCCAGCGACTTCGAGCAGGGTCCCAGCGGCTCGCCAAATGGTCCCTGGTACCTGCCCAGCACACGCACAGGGCCCAGCAAACCCGCGACCCAACGCGGGATTCCAGCGGCTCACCAAATGGTCCCTGGCCACTCCCCAGCGCACGCACACGGCCAAGCGAAAAAGCGCGGGGTTCCAACGGCTCGCCAAATGGTCCCTGGCACGTCCACAGCACGTGCACGGGCCACAGCGACTTCGTGCAGGGTCCCAGCAGCTCACCAAATGGTACCTGGCTCCTCCCCTGCGTGCACACTGGGCACAGCGACCCCGCGCGGGGTCCCAGTAGCTCGGCACATGGTCCCTGGCTCCTCACCAGCACACGCATGGGGCCCAGCGACCTCACGTAGGGTCCCTACGGCACGCTAAATGGTCCCTGGCCCCGCCCCAGCGTGCGCACTGGCCACAGCGACTTCGTGCAGTGTCCCAGCAGCTCGCCAAATGGTACCTGGCTCCTCCCCAGCGCGCACACTGGGCACAGCGACCCCGCACAGCGTCCCAGCTGCTCTCCAAATGGTCCCAGGCACCTCACCAGCACTCACACAGGCACCAGCGACCTCGTGCGGGGTCACAGCGGATCCCAGAATGGTCCCTGGCTCTTACCGAGAGCATGCACAGGGCCCAGCCACCACACGCGGGGTCCCAGCGGATCACAAATTCTCCCTGGCCCCTCCCCAACGTGCGTACAGGCCACATCAACCCCGAGCGGGGTCCCAATGGCTCGCTAAATGGTACCTGCCCCCTCCCCAGATCACACGTGCCCCAGCAACCTCGCACAGGGTCGCAGAGGCTCGCCAAATGATCCCGGGCACATCCCCAGCATGCGCAAGGCCCCAGCGACTTCGGGCAGGGTCCCACCGGCTCGCCAAATGGTCCCTGGTACCTGCCCGGTGCACGCACTGGTCCCAGCGATCCCGCGTGGGGTCCAAGTGGCTCGTCAAATGGTGCCTGGCTCCTCCCCAGCGCACGCATGGGGCTCTGAGACCCAACACGGGGTCACAGTGGCTCGTCAAATGGTACCTGGCTCCTCCCAAGCGCGCGCACAGGGCCCAGCAACTACGCGCGGGGTCCCAGCACCTCGCAAATGGTCCCTGGCACATCTCCAGTGCACGCATGGGCCCCAGCAACTTTGCGCGGGCTCCCAGCATCTCGCAAATGGTCACTAGCACATCCCCAGTGCGCGCAAGAGCCCCAGCAACTTCGCGCGGGGTCCCAGCAGCTTTCCAAATGAACCCTGGCAACTCCCCATTGCACGCACAGGGCCCAGCCACCCCACGACCCCACGCAGGGTTCCAGCGGCTCGCCAAATGGTCCCTGGCACGTCCACATCACGCGCACGGGCGACAGCGACTTCGTGCAGGGTCCCAGCAGCTCGCCAAATGGTACCTGGCTCCTCCCCTGCACGCACACTGGGCACAGCGACTCCGCGCGGGGTCCCAGCAGCTCGCCAAATGGTCCCTGGCACCTTACCAGCACGCGCACAGGCAACATCAACCCCGAGCGGGGTCCCAGCGGCTCGCTAAATAGTCCCTTGACCGTCCCCAGCGCGGGCACGGGCCCCAGCAACTTTGCGAGGGGTCCCAGCATCTCGCCAAATGGTCCCTGGTATCTCCCAAGCACACGCACTGGGCACAGTGACCTCGCACATTGTCCCAGAGACTTGTAAATGGTCCCTGGCACATCCCTAGTGCAGGCACGGGCCCCAGCGACTTCGTGATGTTTCCCAGCGGCTCGCCAAATGGTACCTGAGACCTCTCAGGCGCGAGCATGAGGCCCAGCGACCTCACGCAGTGACCCAGAGTCTCGCATAATGGTCCCTGGGAAATCCCCAGTGCAGGGACTGGCCCCAGCGACGTCGAGCGGGGTCCCAGCGGCTCGTGAAATAGTACCTGCCCCCTCCCAAGATCACACATGCCCCAGCGACCTCACACAGGGTCCCAGAGGCTCGCCAAATTGTCCCTGGCACATCCCCAGCACGCGCAAGGGCCCCAGCGACTTCGAGCAGGGTCCCAGCGGCTCGCCAAATGGTCCCTGGTACCTTACCCAGTGCACGCACTGGTCCCAGCGATCCCACGTGGGGTCCAAGTGGCTCGGCAAATGGTGCCTGGCTCGTCCCCAAGTCGCGCACAGGGCCCAACAACTTCGCGCTGGGTCCCAGCACCTCGCAAATGGTCCCTGGCACATCTCCAGTGCACGCACAAGGCCCAGCGACCCCGCGCGGGGTCCCAGAGGCTCGCCAAATGGTCCCTGGCACATCCCCAGCACGCTCAAGGGCCCCAGCGACTTCGAGCAGGGTCCCAGCGGCTCGCCAAATGATCCATTGTACCTGCCCAATGCACGCACTGGTCCTAGCGATCCCGCGTGGGGTCCAAGTGGCTCGTCAAATAGTGGCTGGCCACTCTCCAGCGCACGCACGTGGCCCAGCGATACCACGCGGGGTCCCACCGGCTCGCCAAATGATCCCTGGCACCTCCCACCGCGCGCACCGGCCCCAGAGACCCCGCATCTGGTCGGAGCGGCTCACCAAATGGACCCTGGCGACTCCGCAGCACACGCATGGGACCCAGAGACCCAACGCGGGGTCCCAGTGGCTCGCCAAATGGTCCCTGGCCAATCCCCAGCGCACAAACGCGGCCCAGCGACACTGCGCGAGGTTCCAGCGGCTCTCCAAATGGTCCTTGGCACCTCCCCAGTGCGCGCATTGGGCCCCAGTTACCAGGCGTAGAGTCCCAGGGCTCCCCAAAAGGACCCTAGCACATCACGAGCACACGCACGAGGCCCAGAGACCCAAAGCGGTGTCCCAGTGGCTTGCCAAATGGTCCCTGGCCACTCCCCAGCGCACGCACGTGGCCCAGCGATCCCGCGCATGGTCCCAGCAGCTTGCAAATGGTCCCTGATACATCTCAAGAGTGGGCACGGGTGCCAGCAACTTCGCAAGGGTTCCCAGCGGCTAGCCAAATTGTCCCTGGCACATCCCCAGCACGCGCAAGGGCCCCAGCGACTTCGAGCAGGGTCCCAGCGACTCGCTAAATGGTCCCTTGTACCTGCCCAGTGCACGCACTGGTCCCAGCGATCCCGCGTGGGTTCGAAGTGGCTCGTCAAATGGTGGCTGGCTCTTCCCCAGTGAGCGCACGGGGCCCAGAGACCCCGCGTCTGGTTGGAGCGGCTCACCAAATGGACCCTGGCCACTCCCTAGCAAGCGCAGGGGCCGCAGCACCTCCGCGCGGGATCCCAACTGCTCGCCAAACGATCCCTGCAACCTCCCCAACACGCGCAGTGGGCCCAGCAACCCCGCACGGCTCGCAAATGGTCATTGGCACCTCCGCAGGAAGCGCAGGGGCAGCAGCATCCCTGTGCCGGATCCCAACAGCTCACCAAATGGTCCCTGGCCCCTCCCCCAGCGCACGCATGGGCCCCAGTGAACCCGCGCTGGATCCCAACGGCTCGCCAAACTGTCCCTGGCACCTCACCAGCATGCGCACGGGGCCCAGCGACCCCGCACGGGGACACAGCGGCTCACATATGGTCCCTGGGACATCCCCAGCACGCGCATGGGCCACAGCAACTTCGCATTGGGTCCCAGCAGCTCGCCATATGGTCCATGGCCCCTCCCCAGCATGCGCACAGGCCCCACAGACCCCGCGCAGGGTCCGAGTGGCTCACTGAATGGTCCCTGGCACCTCCCCACCACACGTACGGGGCCTAGCGACCCTCCGCGGGGTCCGAGCGGCTCGACAAATGGTCCCTGGCCCCTACCCCAGCGCACGTATGGGCCCCAGTGACCCTGCGTGGGTTCTGGGCTGCCCACCAAATGGTCCCTGTTGCCTCTACAGCACGCGCACGGGCCCCATCGACCACGCGCTTGATCCGAACGGCACACCAAACGGTCTCTGGCACCGACGCAGCACGTGCACGGGGCCCAGCGACTTCGCCCGGGGTCCCAGCGGCTCACCAAATGGTCCCTGGCCCCTCCCCCAGCGCACGCATGGGCCCAGTGACCTTCCGCAGGGTCCGGGCGGCCCCCGAAATGGTCCTTGGCACCTCCGCAGCACATGCACGGGCCGCGGCGACTTCGCCCGGGTTCCCGGCACCTCCCCAGCACAAGCACGGGCCCCAGCGACCCCCTGTCGGGACCGAGCGGCTCACAAATGGTCCCTGGGACATCCCCAGCGTGCGCATTGGCCCCAGCAACTTCGCACGGGGAACGAGCGGCTTGCCAAATGGTCCCTGGCATCTCCGCAGCACGCTTACAGGCCAGAGCTAATCGTGTGGGGTCCCAGCGGCTCGCCAAATGATCCCTGGCACCTCCCCAGCACGCGCAAGGGCCCCTGCACCCCCGCGCGCGGGGTCCCAACATCACGCCCAATGGTCCCTGCTACCTCCCCAGCACGCACAGTGGGCCCAGCGACCACGCGCGGGGACCCAGCGGCTCACATATGGTCCCTATTACATCCCTGGCACATCCCTAGTGCAGGCACGGGCCCCAGCGACTTCGTGATGTTTCCCAGCGGCTCGCCAAATGGTACCTGACACCTCTCAGGCGCGAGCATGAGGCCCAGCGACCTCACACAGTGACTCAGAGTCTCGCATAACGGTCCCTGGGTAATCCCCAGTGCACGGACTGGCCCCAGCGACTTCGAGCGGGGTCCCAGCGGCTCGTGAAATAGTACCCGCCCCCTCCCCAGATCACACGTGCCCCAGCGACCTCGCGCAGGGTCCCAGAGGCTCGCCAAATTGTCCCTGGCACATCCCCAGCACGCGCAAGGGCCCCAGCGACTTCGAGCAGGGTCCCAGCGGCTTGCCAAATGGTCGCTGGTACCTGCCCAGTGCACGCACTGGTCCCAGCGATCCCACGTGGGGTCCAAGTGGCTCGTCAAATGGTGCCTGGCACATCCCTGGCGCGCGCTCTGGCCACATCAACCCCGAGAGGGGTCCCAGCGGTTCGCTAAATAATCCCTTGACCCTCCCCAGTGCGGGCACGGGCCCCAGCAACTTTGCGAGGGGTCCCAGCGTCTCGCCAAATGGTACGTGGCTCATCCTCAGCGCGGGCACGGGACCCAGCAACCCCGCACGAGTTTCCAGTGGCTCTCCAAATGGTCCTTGGCACCTCCCCAGCGCGCGCATGGGCCCCAGTTACCAGGCGTAGAGTCCCAGAGCTCCCCAAAAGGTCCCTAGCACATCACGAGCACATGCACGACGCCCAGAGACCCAACGCAGTGTCCCAGTGGCTTGCCAACTGGTCCCTGGGCACTCCGCAGCGCAAGCACGGGCCCCAGAGACCCTCCGCGGGGTCCGAGCGGCTCGCCAAATGGTCCCTGGCCCCTACCCCAGCGCACGTATGGGGCCCAGTGACCCTGCGTGGGTTCTGGGCAGGCCCACCAAATGGTCCCTGGTGCCTCTACATCACGCGCACGGGCCCCATCGACCACGCGCTTGATCCGAACGACACACCAAACGGTCTCTGGCACCTACGCAGCACGTGCACTGGGCCCAGCGACTTCGCCCGGGTTCCCAGCGGCTCGCCAAATGGTCCCTGGCCCCTCCCCCAGCGCACGCATGGGCCCAGTGACCTTGCGCAGGGTCCTGGCGGCCCCCCAAATGGTCCCTGGCACCTCCGCAGCACATGCACGGGCCGTGGCGACATCGCCCGGGGTCCCGGCACCTCCCCAGCACAAGCACGGGCCCCAGCGACCCCCTGTCGGGACCGAGCGGCTCACAAATGGTCCCTGGGACATCCCCAGCGTGCGCATTGGCCCCAGCAACTTCGCACGGGGAACGAGCGGCTTGCCAAATGGCCCCTGGCATCTCCGCAGCACGCGCAAGGGCCCCTGCACCCCCGCGCGCGGGGTCCCAACATCTCGCCCAATGGTCCCTGCTACCTCCCCAGCACGCACAGTGGGCCCAGCGACCACGCGCGGGGACCCAGCGGCTCACATATGGTCCGTATTACATCCCTGGCACATCCCTAGTGCAGGCACGGGCCCCAGCGACTTCGTGATGTTTCCCAACAGCTCACCAAATGGTCCCTGGCCCCTCCCCCAGCGCACGCATGGGCCCCAGTGAACCCGCGCTGGATCCCAACGGCTCGCCAAACTGTCCCTGGCACCTCACCAGCATGCGCACGGGGCCCAAGCGACCCCGCACGGGGACACAGCGGCTCACATATGGTCCCTGGGACATCCCCAGCACGCGCATGGGCCACAGCAACTTCGCATTGGGTCCCAGCAGCTCGCCATATGGTCCATGGCCCCTCCCCAGCATGCGCACAGGCCCCACAGACCCCGCGCAGGGTCCGAGTGGCTCACTGAATGGTCCCTGGCACCTCCCCACCACACGTACGGGGCCTAGCGACCCTCCGCGGGGTCCGAGCGGCTCGACAAATGGTCCCTGGCCCCTACCCCAGCGCACGTATGGGACCCAGTGACCCTGCGTGGGTTCTGGGCTGCCCACCAAATGGTCCCTGGTGCCTCTACAGCACGCGCACGGGCCCCATCGACCACGCGCTTGATCCGAACGGCACACCAAACGGTCTCTGGCACCGACGCAGCACGTGCACGGGGCCCAGCGACTTCGCCCGGGGTCCCAGCGGCTCACCAAATGGTCCCTGGCCCCTCCCCCAGCGCACGCATGGGCCCAGTGACCTTGCGCAGGGTCCGGGCGGCCCCCGAAATGGTCCCTGGCACCTCCGCAGCACATGCACGGGCCGCGGCGACTTCGCCCGGGTTCCCGGCACCTCCCCAGCACAAGCACGGGCCCCAGCGACCCCCTGTCGGGACCGAGCGGCTCACAAATGGTCCCTGGGACATCCCCAGCGTGCGCATTGGCCCCAGCAACTTCGCACGGGGAACGAGCGGCTTGCCAAATGGTCCCTGGCATCTCCGCAGCACGCTTACAGGCCAGAGCTAATCGTGTGGGGTCCCAGCGGCTCGCCAAATGATCCCTGGCACCTCCCCAGCACGCGCAAGGGCCCCTGCACCCCCGCGCGCGGGGTCCCAACATCACGCCCAATGGTCCCTGCTACCTCCCCAGCACGCACAGTGGGCCCAGCGACCACGCGCGGGGACCCAGCGGCTCACATATGGTCCCTATTACATCCCTGGCACATCCCTAGTGCAGGCACGGGCCCCAGCGACTTCGTGATGTTTCCCAGCGGCTCGCCAAATGGTACCTGACACCTCTCAGGCGCGAGCATGAGGCCCAGCGACCTCACACAGTGACTCAGAGTCTCGCATAACGGTCCCTGGGTAATCCCCAGTGCACGGACTGGCCCCAGCGACTTCGAGCGGGGTCCCAGCGGCTCGTGAAATAGTACCCGCCCCCTCCCCAGATCACACGTGCCCCAGCGACCTCGCGCAGGGTCCCAGAGGCTCGCCAAATTGTCCCTGGCACATCCCCAGCACGCGCAAGGGCCCCAGCGACTTCGAGCAGGGTCCCAGCGGCTTGCCAAATGGTCGCTGGTACCTGCCCAGTGCACGCACTGGTCCCAGCGATCCCACGTGGGGTCCAAGTGGCTCGTCAAATGGTGCCTGGCACATCCCTGGCGCGCGCTCTGGCCACATCAACCCCGAGAGGGGTCCCAGCGGTTCGCTAAATAATCCCTTGACCCTCCCCAGTGCGGGCACGGGCCCCAGCAACTTTGCGAGGGGTCCCAGCGTCTCGCCAAATGGTACGTGGCTCATCCTCAGCGCGGGCACGGGACCCAGCAACCCCGCACGAGTTTCCAGTGGCTCTCCAAATGGTCCTTGGCACCTCCCCAGCGCGCGCATGGGCCCCAGTTACCAGGCGTAGAGTCCCAGAGCACCCCAAAAGGTCCCTAGCACATCACGAGCACATGCACGACGCCCAGAGACCCAACGCAGTGTCCCAGTGGCTTGCCAACTGGTCCCTGGGCACTCCGCAGCGCAAGCACGGGCCCCAGAGACCCTCCGCGGGGTCCGAGCGGCTCGCCAAATGGTCCCTGGCCCCTACCCCAGCGCACGTATGGGGCCCAGTGACCCTGCGTGGGTTCTGGGCAGGCCCACCAAATGGTCCCTGGTGCCTCTACATCACGCGCACGGGCCCCATCGACCACGCGCTTGATCCGAACGACACACCAAACGGTCTCTGGCACCTACGCAGCACGTGCACTGGGCCCAGCGACTTCGCCCGGGTTCCCAGCGGCTCGCCAAATGGTCCCTGGCCCCTCCCCCAGCGCACGCATGGGCCCAGTGACCTTGCGCAGGGTCCTGGCGGCCCCCCAAATGGTCCCTGGCACCTCCGCAGCACATGCACGGGCCGTGGCGACATCGCCCGGGGTCCCGGCACCTCCCCAGCACAAGCACGGGCCCCAGCGACCCCCTGTCGGGACCGAGCGGCTCACAAATGGTCCCTGGGACATCCCCAGCGTGCGCATTGGCCCCAGCAACTTCGCACGGGGAACGAGCGGCTTGCCAAATGGCCCCTGGCATCTCCGCAGCACGCGCAAGGGCCCCTGCACCCCCGCGCGCGGGGTCCCAACATCTCGCCCAATGGTCCCTGCTACCTCCCCAGCACGCACAGTGGGCCCAGCGACCACGCGCGGGGACCCAGCGGCTCACATATGGTCCGTATTACATCCCTGGCACATCCCTAGTGCAGGCACGGGCCCCAGCGACTTCGTGATGTTTCCCAGCGGCTCACCAAATGGTACCTGACACCTCTCAGGAGCGAGCATGAAGCACAGCGACCTCACACAGTGACTCAGAGTCTCACATAACGGTCCCTGGGTAATCCCCAGTGCACGGACTGGCCCCAGCGACATCGAGCGGGGTCCCAGCGGCTCGTGAAATAGCACCCACCCCCTCCCCAGATCACACGTGCCCCAGCGACCTCGCGCAGGGTCCCAGAGGCTCGCCAAATTGTCCCTGGCACATCCCCAGCACGCGCAAGGGCACCAGCGACTGCGAGCAGGGTCCCAGCGGTTCGCCAAATGGTCCCTGGTACCTGCCCAGTGCACGCACTGGTCCCAGCGATCTCACGTGGGGTCCAAGTGGCTCGTCAAATGGTGCCTGGCTCCTCCCAAGCGCGCGCACGAGCCCCAGCAACTTCGCGCGGGGTCCCAGCAACTTGCGAAATGGTCCCTGGCACATCCCCAGCGCGCTCACTGGCCACATCAACCCCGAGAGGGGTCCCAGCGGCTCGCTAAATAATCCCTTGACCCTTCCCAGCGTGGGCACGGGCCCCAGCAACTTTGCGAGGGGTCCCAGCATCTCGCCAAATGGTACCTGGCTCATCCCCAGCGCGGGCATGGGACCCAGCGACCCCGCACGGGGTCCCAGTGGCTCACCGAATGGTCCATGTCACCTCCCCAGCGAGCGCACAGGGCCCAGCGACACTGCACGAGGTTCCTGTGGCTCTCCAAATGGTCCTTGGCACCTCCCCAGCATGCGCATAGGCCCCAGTTACCAGGAGTAGAGTCCCAGGGCTCCCCAAAAGGTCCCTAGCACATCACGAGCACACGCACGACGCCCAGAGACCCAACGCAGTGTCCCAGTGGCTTGCCAAATGGTCCCTGGCCAATCCCCAGCGCACGCACACGGCCCAGCGATCCCGCGCGTGGTCCCAGCAGCTCGCCAAATGGTCCCTGGCTCCTACCCAGCGTGCGCACAGGGCCCAGCAACCACAAGCATGGTCCCAGTGGCGCGTGATCCCTGCTACCTTAGCACGCAGAGTGGGCACAGCGACCCCGCGCGGGGACCCAGCGGCTCGCCATATCGTCCATGGCACATGCCCAGCGGAAGCACAGGCCCCAGAGACCACTCGCAGGATCCCAGCGGCTCGCCAAATGATCCCTGGCACCTCCCCAGCGCTTGCACGGGCCCCACAGACCCCACGCAGGTTCCGAGCGGCTCACTGAATGGTCCCTGGCACCTCCCCAGCACATGCACGGGGCCCAGCAACCCTGCACGGGGTCCCAGCGGCTCACAAAACGGTCACTGGCACCTGCCCAGCACGTGCACGGGCCCCAGCAACCTCCGGCAGGGTCGAGGCGGCTCGCCAAACGGTCCCTGGCGCCTCCGCAGCACGCGCACGGGCAGCAGTGACTTCGCGTGTGGTCCCAGCGGCACGTCAAATGGTCCCTAGCACTTCCCCATCACGCACGTTCACCAGCGACACTGCACGGGGTCCCAGTGGCTCGCCAAACTGTCCCTAGCACCTACCCCGTACGCGTACGGCCCCCAGCAACCTCCGGCAGGGTCGAGGCGGCTCGCCAAACGGTCCCTGGCCCCTCCCCCAGTGCACGCATGGGCCCCAGTGACCCCGCGCGGGGTCCCAGTGGCACGCCAAACTGTCCCTGGCACCTCCCCAGCATGTGCACGGGGCCCAGCAACCCCGCGTCAGGTCCCAGCAGCTTGCCAAACAGTCCATGGCACCTCCCCAGCGCGCATGTTCACGAGCGACACTGCACGGGGTCCCAGTGGCTCACAAAACGGTCACTGGCACCTCCCCAGCATGCGCAAGGGCCCCAGCGACTTCGAGCAGGGTCCCAGCGGCTTGCCAAATGGTCGCTGGTACCTGCCCAGTGCACGCACTGGTCCCAGCGATCCCACGTGGGGTCCAAGTGGCTCGTCAAATGGTGCCTGTCACATCCCTGGCGCGCGCTCTGGCCACATCAACCCCGAGAGGGGTCCCAGCGGCTCGCTAAATAATCCCTTGACCCTCCCCAGCGCGGGCACGGGCCCCAGCAACTTTGCGAGGGGTCCCAGCGTCTCGCCAAATGGTACCTGGCTCATCCCCAGCGCGGGCACGGGACCCAGCGACCCCGCACGAGGTTCCAGTGGCTCTCCAAATGGTCCTTGGCACCTCCCCAGCGCGCGCATGGGCCCCAGTTACCAGGCGTAGAGTCCCAGGGCTCCCCAAAAGGTCCCTAGCACATCACGAGCACATGCACGACGCCCAGAGACCCAACGCAGTGTCCCAGTGGCTTGCCAAATGGTCCCTGGGCACTCCGCAGCGCAAGCACGCAGCCCAGCGATCCCGCGCGGGGTCCCAGCGGCTGGACAAATGGTCCCTGGCTCCTACCCAGTGTGCGCACAGGGCCCAGCAACCACGAGCATGGTCCCAGTGGCGCGTTATCCCTGCTACCTCAGCACGCAGAGTGGGCCCAGCGACCCCGCGCAGGGACCCAGCGGCTCGCCATTTTGTCCATGACCCCTCCCCAGCGAGCGCACGGGCCCCAGAGACCCTGCGCGGGGTCCGAGCGGATCGCCAAATGGTCCCTGGCACCTCCCCAGCACATGCATCTGCCCAAGGGACCTCTCGCAGGATCCCAGCGGCACGCCAAATGATCCCTGGCACCTCCCCAGCGCTCGCACGGGCCCCAAAGACCCCACGCAGGGTCCGAGCGGCTCACTGAATGGTCCCTGGCACCTCCCCAGCACAGGCACGGGGCCCAGCAACCCTGCACGGGTTCCCAGCAGCTCACAAAACGGTCACTGGCACCTCCCCAGCACGCGCACGGGCCCCAGCAACCTCCGGCAGGGTCGAGGCGGCTCGCCAAACGGTCCCTGGCGCCATCGCAGCATGCGCACGGGCCTCAGCGACCCAGTGCGGGGTACCTGCTGATCGTCAAATGGTCCCTGGCACATCCCCAGCGGAAGCACAGGCCACAGAGACCCTGCGCGGGATCCGAGCGGCTCTCCAAATGGTCCCTGGCACCTCCGCAGCAAGCGCAGGGGCCGCAGCACCTCCACGTGGTATCCCAACTGCTCGCCAAACGGTCCCTGGCACATCCCGAGCATGCGCACGGGTCCCAGCGAGTCGCGAAACGATCCCTGCAACCTCCCCAGCGCGCGCACAGGGCCCAGCAACCACGAGCATGGTCCCAGCGGCTCGCCAAATGGTACCTGACACCTCTCAGGCGCGAGCATTAGGCCCAGCGACCTCACGCAGTGACCCAGAGTCTCGCATAATGGTCCCTGGGAAATCCCCAGTGCATGGACTAGCCCCAGCGACTTCGAGCGGGGTCCCAGCGGCTCGTGAAATAGTACCTGCCCCCTCCCAAGATCACACGTGCCCCAGCGACCTCGCGCAGGGTCCCAGAGGCTCGCCAAATTGTCCCTGCCACATCCCCAGCACGCGCAAGGGCCCCAGCGATTGCGAGCAGGGTCCCAGCGGCTCGCCAAATGGTCCCTGGCACTTGCGCAGCACACGCATGGGGCCCAGAGACCAAACGCGGGGTCCCAGTGGCTCGCCAAATGGTCCCTGGCCACTCCCCAGCGCACACACGTGGGCCAGCGACACTGCGCAAGGTTCCAGCGGCTCTCCAAATGGTCCTTGGCACCTCCCCATTGCACGCATTGGGCCCCAGTTACAAGGCGTAGAGTCCCAGGGCTCCCCAAAAGGTCCCTAGCACATCACGAGCACACGCACGAGGCCCAGAGACCCAAAGCGGTGTCCCAGTGGCTTGCCAAATGGTCCCTGGCCACTCCCCAGCGCACGCACGTGGCCCAGCGATCCCGCGCGGGGTCCCAGCGGCTCGCCAAATGGTCCCTGGCTCCTACCCATCGCGCGCACAGGGCCCAGCAACCACGAGCATGGTCCCAGCAGCTCGCAAATGGTCCCTGGGAAATCCCCAGTGCACGGACTGGCCCCAGCGACTTCGAGCGGGGTTCCAGCGGCTCGTGAAATAGTACAAGCCCCCTCCCCAGATCACTCGTGCCCCAGCGACCTCGCGCAGGGTCCCAGAGTCTCGCAAAATTGTCCCTGCCACATCCCCAGCACAAGCAAGGGCCCCAGCGACTTCGAGCAGGGTCCCAGCGGCTTGCCAAATGGTCGCTGTTATCTGCCCAGTACACGCACTGGTCCCAGCGATCCCACGTGGGTTCCAAGTGGCTCGTCAAATGGTGCCTGGCACATCCCCGGCGCGCGCTCTGGCCACATCAACCCCGAGAGGGGTCCCAGCGGCTCGCTAAATAATCCCTTGACCCTCCCCAGCGCGGGCACGGGCCCCAGCATCTTTGCGAGGGGTCCCAGCGTCTCGCCAAATGGTCAATGTCACCTCCCCAGTGAGCGCACGGGGCCCAGCGACACTGCACGAGGTTCCAGTGTCTATCCAAATGGTCCTTAGCACCTCCCCAGCGCGCGCATGGGCCCCAGTTACCAGGCGTAGAGTCCCAGGGCTCCCCAAAAGGTCCCTAGCACATCACGAGCACACGCACAACGCCCAGAGACCCAACGCAGTGTCCCAGTGGCTTGCCATATGGTCCCTGGGCACTCCGCAGCGCAAGCACGCAGCCCAGCGATCCCGCGCGGGGTCCCAGCGGCTCGCCAAATGGTCCCTGGCTCCTACCCAGCGCGCGCACAGGGCCCAGCAACCAGGAGCATGGTCCCAGTGGCGCGAGATCCCTGCTACCTCAGCACGCAGAGTGGGCCCAGCGACCCCGAGCGGATCGCCAAATGGTCCCTGGCACCTCCCCAGCACACGCATCTGCCCAAGCGACCACTCGCAGGATCCCAGCGGCACGCCAAATGATCCCTGGCACCTCCCCAGCGCTCGCACGGGCCCCACAGACCCCACGCAGGGTCCGAGCGGCTCACTGAATGGTCCCTGGCACCTCCCCAGCACATGCACGGGCCCCAGCAACCTCCGGCAGGGTCGAGGCGGTTCGCCAAACGGTCCCTGGCGCCTCCGAAGCATGCGCACGGGCCTCAGCGCCTCCACGCAGTATCCCAACTGCTCGCCAAATGGTCCCTGGCACATCCCGAGCATGCGCACGGGTCCCAGCAAGTCGCCAAACGATCCCTGCAACCTCCCCAGCGCGCGCACAGGGCCCAGCAACCACGAGCATGGTCCCAGCGGCTCGCCAAATGGTACCTGACACCTCTCAGGCGCGAGCATGAGGCCCAGCGACCTCACGCTGTGACCCAGAGTCTCGCATAATGGTCCATGGGAAATCCCCAGTGCACGGACTAGCCCCAGCGACTTCGAGCGGGGTCCCAGCGGCTCGTGAAATAGTACCTGCCCCCTCCCAAGATCACACGTGCCCCAGCGACCTCGCGCAGGGTGCCAGAGGCTCGCCAAATTGTCCCTGCCACATCCCCAGCACGTGCAAGGGCCCCAGCGACTGCGAGCAGGGTCCCAGCGGTTCGCCAAATGGTCCCTGGTACCTGCCCAGTGCACGCACTGGTCCCAGCGATCTCACGTGGGGTCCCAGTGGCTCACCGAATGGTCCATGTCACCTCCCCAGCGAGCGCACGGGGCCCAGCGACACTGCACGAGGTTCCTGTGGCTCTCCAAATGGTCCTTGGCACCTCCTCAGCACGCGCATAGGCCCCAGTTACCAGGCGTAGAGTCCCAGGGCTCCCCAAAAGGTCCCTAGCACATCACGAGCACACGCACGACGCCCAGAGACCCAACGCAGTGTCCCAATGGCTTGCCAAATGGTCCCTGGCCACTCCCCAGCGCACGCACACGGCCCAGCGATCCCGCGCGTGGTCCCAGCGGCTCGCCAAATGGTCCCTGGCTCCTACCCAGCGTGCGCACAGGGCCCAGCAACCACAAGCATTGTCCCAGTGGCGCGTGATCCCTGCTACCTTAGCACGCAGAGTGGGCCCAGCGACCCCGCGTGGGGACCCAGGGGCTCGCCATATCGTCCATGGCACATGCCCAGCGGAAGCACTGGCCCCAGAGACCACTCACAGGATCCCAGCGGCTCGCCAAATGATCCCTGGCACCTCCCCAGCGCTTGCACGGGCCTCACAGACCCCACACAGGTTCCGAGCGGCTCACTGAATGGTCCCTGGCACCTCCCCAGCATATACACGGGCCCCAGCAACCTCCGGCAGGGTCGAGGCGGCTCGCCAAACGGTCCCTGGCGCCTCCGCAGCACGCGCACGGGCAGCAGTGACTTCGCGTGCGGCCCCAGCGGCACGACAAATGGTCCCTGGCACTTCCCCAGCACGCACGTTCACCAGCGACACTGCACGGGGTCCCAGTGGCTCGCCAAACTGTCCCTAGCACCTACCCCGTATGCGTACGTCCCCCAGCAACCTCCGGCAGGGTCGAGGCGGCTCGCCAAACGGTCCCTGGCCCCTCCCCCAGTGCACGCATGGGCCCCAGTGACCCCGCGCGGGGTCCCAGCGGCACGCCAAACTGTCCCTGGCACCTCCCCAGCATGTGCACGGGGCCCAGCAACCCTGCGTCAGGTCCCAGTTGCTTGCCAAACAGTCCCTGGCACCTCCCCAGCGCGCATGTTCACCAGCGACACTGCACGGGGTCCCAGTGGCTCACAAAACGGTCACTGGCACCACCCCAGCATGCGCACGGGCCCCAGCGACCCAGTGCGGGGTACCTGCTGATCGTCAAATGGTCCCTGGCACATCCCCAGCGGAAGCACAGGCCACAGAGACCCTGCGCGGGATCCGAGCGGCTCGCCAAATGGTCCCTGGCACCTCCGCAGCAAGCGCAGGGGCTGCAGCACCTCCGCGCGGGATCCCAACTGCTCGCCAAATGGTCCCTTGCACATCCCCAGCACGCGCAGTGGGCCCAGCAACCCCACACGGCTCGCAAATCGTCCCTGGCACCTCCGCAGCAAGCGCAGGGGCAGCAGCATCCCTGCGCCGGATCCCAACAGCTCACCAAATGGTCCCTGGCCCCTCCCCCAGCGCACGCATGGGCCCCAGTGACCTCGCGCAGGGTCCCCGAAGCTCGCCAAATTGTCCCTGGCACATCCCCAGCACGCGCAAGGGCCCCAGCAACTTCGAGCAGGGTCCCAGCGGCTCGCCAAATGGTCCCTGGTACCTGCCCATTGCACGCACTAGCCACATCAACCCCGAGAGGGGTCCCAGCGGCTCGCTAAATAATCCCTTGACCCTCCCCAGTGCGGGCATGGGCCCCAGCAACTTTGCGAGGGGTCCCAGCGTCTCGCCAAATGGTACCTGGCTCATCCCCAGCGCGAACATGGGACCCAGCGACCCCGCACGAGGTCCCAGTGGCTCGCCGAATGGTCCATGTCACCTCCCCAGCGAGCACACGGGGCCCAGCGACACTGCACGAGGCTCCAGTGGCTCTCCAAATGGTCCTTTGCACCTCCCCAGCGCGCGCATGGGCCCCAGTTACCAGGCATATAGTCCCAGGGCTCCCCAAAAGGTTCCTAGCACATCACGAGCACACGCACGACGCCCAGAGACCAAACGCGGTGTCCCAGTGGCTTGCCAAATGCTCCCTGGCCACTCCCCAGCGCACGCACAGGGCCCAGCAACCGCGCGCGGGGTCCCAGCGGTTCTCCAAATGGTCCCTGGTACCTCCCAAATGCACGCACTGAGCCCAGTGACCTTGCGTGGTGTCCCAGAGGCTTGCCAAATGATCCCTGCCACATCCCCAGCACTCGCACAGGCTCCAGCGACTTCGAGCGGGTTCCCAGAAGCTCGCCAAATGGTCACTGGTACCTGCCCAGCGCACGCATTGGTCCCAGCGATCCCCCACGGGGTACAAGTGGCTCGTCAAATGGTGCCTGGCTCCTCCCCAAGTCGCGCACAGGGCCCAACAACTGCGCGCGGGGATCCCAGCACCTCGCAAATGGTCCCTGGCACATCTCCAGTGCACGCACGGGCCCCAGCGACTTTGCGCGGGGTCCCAGCATCTCGCAAATAGTCACTGGCACATCCCCAGTGTGTGCACGAGCCCCAGCAACTTTGCGCTGGGTCCCAGCAGCTTTCCAAATGAAGCCTGTCCACTCCCCAATGCACGCACAAGGCCCAGCGACCCCGCAACCCCACGCAGGGACCCAGAGGCTCGCCAAATGGTCCCTGGCACCTCCGCAGCACACGCATGGGGCCCAGAGACCCAACGCGGGGTCCCAGTGGCTCGCCAAATGGTCCCTGGCTACTCCCCAGCGCACACACGCGGCCCAGCGACACTGCGCGATGTTCCAGCGGCTCTACAAATGGTCCTTGGCACCTCCCCATTGCACGCATTGGGCCCCAGTTACAAGGCGTAGAGTCCCAGGGCTTAGAGTCCTAGTCCCTGGCCACTCCCCAGCGCACGCACGTGGCACAGCGATCCCGCGCGGGGTCACAGCGGCTCACCAAATGGTCCCTGGCTCCTACCCATCGCGCGCACAGGGCCCAGCAACCACGAGCATGGTCCCAGCAGCTCGCAAATGGTCCCTGGTACATCTCAAGAGTTGGCACGGTTGCCAACAACTTCGCAAGGGTTCCCAGCGGCTAGCCAAATTGTCCCTGGCACATCCCCAGCACGCGCAAGGGCCGCAGCGACTTCGAGCAGGGTCCCAGCGGCTCACTAAATGGTCCCTTGTACCTGCCCAGTGCACGCACTGGTCCCAGCGATCCCGCGTGGGGTCCAAGTGGCTCGTCAAATGGTGGCTGGCTCTTCCCCAGCGAGCGCACGGGGCCCAGAGACCCCGCGTCTGGTTGGAGCGGCTCACCAAATGGACCCTGGCCACTCCCCAGCACACGCACGTGGCCCAGCGATCCCACGCGGGGTCCCACCGGCTCGCCAAATGGTCCCTGGCTCCTACCCAGCGCGCGCACAGGGCCCAGGAACCACGAGCATGGTCCCAGCAGCTCCCAAATGGTCCCTGGTATATCTCAAGAGTGGGCACGGCGCCAGCAACTTCGCAAGGGTTCCCAATGGCTCGCCAAATGGTACCTGGCACCGCCCCTGCACAAGTACGGGGCCCTGCGACCCCGCATGGGGTCCAAGCGGCTCGCAAATGCTCCCTTGCCCCTCCCCAGTGCGCGCGCGGGGTCCCAGTAGCTCGGCACATGGTCCCTGGCACCTCACCAGCACGCACACAGGCCACAGCGACTTCGTGCAGTGTCCCAGCAGCTCGCCAAATGGTACCTGGCTCCTCCCCAGCGCGCACACTGAGCACAGCGACCCCACGCGGGGTCCCAGCTGCTCTCCAAATGGTCCCAGGCACCTCACCAGCACTCGCACAGGCACCAGCGACCTCGTGCGGGGTCACAGCGGATCCCAGAATGGTCCCTGGCTCTTACCCAGACCATGCACAAGGCCCAGCAACCACACGCGGGGTCCCAGCGGATCACACATGGTCCCTGGCCCCACCCCAACGTGCGCACAGGCCACATCAACCCCGTGTGGGGTCCCAGCGGCTCGCTAAATGGTACCTGCCCCCTCCCCAGATCACACGTGCCCCAGCGACCTCGCACAGGGTTGCAGAGTCTCGCCAAATTATCCCGGGAACATCCCCAGCACGCACAATTCCCCAGCGACTTCGAGCAGGGTCCCAGCGGCTCGCCAAATGGTACCTGACACATCTCAGGTGCGAGCATGAGGCCGAGCGACCTCACGCAGTGACCCAGAGTCTCGCATAATGGTCCCTGGGAAATCCCCAGTGCACGGACTGGCCCCAGCGACTTCGAGCGGGGTCCAAGCGGCTCGTGAAATAGTACCTGCCCCCTCCCCAGATCACACGTGCCCCAGCGACCTCGCGTAGGGTCCCAGAGGCTCCCCAAATTGTCCATGGTACCTGCCCAGCGCACACACTCGGCCCAGCGACCACGCACGTTATCCCAGAGGCTCGCTAAATGGTCCCTGGCACCTCCCCAGCGCATGCACGGGCCCCAGCGATCATGTGCAGGTTCCCAGAGGCTCGCCAAATGGTCCCTGGCACATCCCCAACACATGCGCGAGCCCCAGCAACTTCGCGCGGGGTCCCAGCAGCTCGCCAAATGGTCCCTGGCACATCTCAAGAGTGGGTACGGGTGCCAGCAACTTCGCAAGGTTTCCCAATGGCTCGCCAAATGGTACCTAGCACCGCCCCTGTGCAAGTACAGGGCCCTGTGACCCCGCATGGGGTCCAAACGGCTCGCAAATGGTCCCTTGCCCCTCCCCAGCGCGCGCGTGGGGTCCCAGTAGCTCTGCACATGGTCCCTGGCCCCGCCCCAGCGCGCGCACGGGTCCCAGCGACCCCGCGCAGGTCCCAGCGGCTTGCCAAATGGATCCTGACACCTCCCCATCATGCGCATTGTGCCCTGAGACCCCGCACGTGGTCCCAGCGGTTCTCCAAATGGTCCCTGG
The DNA here is from genome assembly GCF_902713425.1 of Acipenser ruthenus. Taxonomy (NCBI): domain Eukaryota; kingdom Metazoa; phylum Chordata; class Actinopteri; order Acipenseriformes; family Acipenseridae; genus Acipenser; species Acipenser ruthenus. Next base: position 927,088 of record NC_081244.1, read on the forward strand.
TACCTCCCAAGCGCACGCACTGGGCCCATTGACCTCGCGTGGTGTCCCAGAGGCTCCCCAAATGGTCCCTGGCACATCCCCAGCACGCACACAGGCCACAGCGACTTCGTGCAGTGTCCCAGCAGCTCGCCAAATGGTACCTGGCTCCTCCCCAGCGCGCACACTGGGCACAGCGCCCCCACGCGGGGTCCCAGCTGCTCTCCAAATGGTCCCAGGCACCTCACCAGCACTCGCACAGGCACCAGCGACCTCGTGCGGGGTCACAGCAGATCCCAGAATGGTCCCTGGCTCTTACCCAGACCATGCACAAGGCCCAGCAACCACACGTGGGGTCCCAGCGGCTCGCTAAATGGTACCTGCCCCCTCCCCAGATCACACGTGCCCCAGCGACCTCGCACAGGGTTGCAGAGGCTCGCCAAATGATCCCGGGCACATCCCCAGCACGCACAATTCCCCAGTGACTTCGAGCAGGGTCTCAGCGGCTCGCCAAATGGTCCCTGGTACCTGCATGGTGCATGCACTGGTCCCAGCGATCCCGCGTGGGGTCCAATTGGCTCATCAAATGGTGCCTGGCTCCTCCCCAGCGCACGCATGGGGCTCAGAGACCCAACACGGGGTCAAAGTGGCTCGTCAAATGGTGCCTGGCTTCTCCCCAAGTCGCGCACAGGGCCCAGCAACCGCGCGCGGGGTCCCAGCACCTCGCAAATGGTCCCTGGCACATCTCCAGTGCACGCACGGGCCCCAGCGACTTTGCGTGGGGTCCCAGAATCTCGCAAATAGTCACTAGCACATCCCCAGTGCGCGCAAGAGCCCCAGCAACTTCGCGCGGGGTCCCAGCAGCTTTCCAAATTAACCCTGGCCAGTCCCCAGCGCACGCACAGGGCCCAGCGACCCCGCGACCCCACGAGGTTTTCCAGCGGCTCACCAAATGGTCCCAGGCCACTCCCCAGCGCACGCACCCGGCCAAGCAATAAAGCGCAGGGTTCCAGCGGCTCGCCAAATGGTCCCTGGCACGTCCCCAGCACGCGCACGGGCCACAGCGACTTCGTGCAGGGTCCCAGCAGCTCGCCAAATGGTACCTGGCTCCTCCCCTGCGCGCACACTGGGCACAGCGACCCCGCGCGGGGTCCCAGAGGCTCGCCGAATGGTCCCTGGCACCTCCCCAGTGAGCTCATTGGGCCTAGCGACCCCGTGCGTGGTCCCAGCTGCTCTCCAAATGGTCCCAGGCACCTCAGCAGCACTAGCACAGGCACCAGCGACCTCTTGCGGGATCCCAGACGCTCGCCGAATGGTCCCTGGCACCTCCCCAGTGAGCTCATTGGGCCCAGTGACCTCGCGTGGTGTCCCAGAGGCTTGCCAAATGATCCCTGCCACATCCCCAGCACTCGCACAGGCTCCAGCGACTTCGAGCGGGTTCCCAGCAGCTCGCCAAATTGTCCCTGGTACCTGCCCAGCGCACGCATTGGTCCCAGCGATCCCGCACGGGGTCCAAGTGGCTCGTCAAATGGTACCTGGCTCCTCCCCAAGTCGCGCACAGGGCACAACAACTGCGCGTGGGGTCCCAGCTTCTCGCAAATAGTCACTGGCACATCCCCAGTGCGTGCACGAGCCCCAGCAACTTCGCGCGGGGTCCCAGCAGCTTTCCAAATGAACCCTGGCCACTCCCCAGTGCACGCACAAGGCCCAGCGACCCCGTGACCCCACGCGGGGTCCTAGAGGTTCGCCAAATGGTCCCTGCCACATCCCCAGCACTCGCACAGGCTCCAGCGACTTCGAGCGGGTTCCCAGCAGCTCGCCAAATGGTCACTGGTACCTGCCCAGCGCACGCATTGGTCCCAGCGATCCCCCACGGGGTCCAAGTGGCGCGTCAAATGGTGCCTGGCGACTCCCCAGCGCACGCATGGGGCTCAGAGACCCTACATAGGGTCACAGTGGCTCGTCAAATGGTGCCTGGCACCTCCCCAGCGCATGCACAGGGCCCACTAAGCGCGCGCGGGGTCCCAGCACCTCGCAAATGGTCCCTGGCACATCTCCAGTGCACACACGGGCCCCAGCAACTTTTCGCGGGGTCCCAGCATCTTGCAAATAGTCACTAGCACATCCCCAGTGCGCGCCAGAGCCCCAGCAACTTCGCGCGGGGTCCCAGCAGCTTTCCAAATGAACCCTGGCCACTCCCCAGCTCACGCACAGGGGCCAGCGACCCCGCGACCCCACGCAGGATTCCAGCGGCTCACCAAATGGTCACTGGTACCTGCCCAGCGCACGCATTGGTCCCAGCGATCCCCCACGGGGTCCAAGTGGCGAGTCAAATGGTGCCTGGCGACTCCCCAGCACACGGACAGGGCCCAGCATCCGCGCGCGGGGTCCAAGCACCTCGCAAATAGTCACTAGCACATCCCCAGTGCGCGCCAGAGCCCCAGCAACTTCGCGCCGGGTCCCAGCAGCTTTCCAAATGAACCCTGGCCACTCCCCAGCTCACGCACAGGGGCCAGCGACCCTGCGACCCCACGCAGGATTCCAGCGGCTCACCAAATGGTCCCTGGCCACTCCCCAGCGCACGCACGGGCCACAGCGACGTCGTGCAGGGTCCCAGAGGCTCGCCGAATGGTCCCTGGCCCCTCCCCAACGCGCGCATTGGGCCCAGCGACCCCGCACGTGGTCCCAGCGGTTCTCCAAATGGTCCCTGGTACCTCCCAAACGCACGCACTGGGCCCAGTGACCTTGCGTGGTGTCCCAGAGGCTTGCCAAATGATCCCTGCCACATCCCCAGCACTCGCACAGGCTCCAGCGACTTCGAGTGGGTTCCCAGCAGCTCGCCAAATGGTCACTGGTACCTGCCCAGCGCACGCATTGGTCCCAGCGATCCCCCACGGGGTCCAAGTGGCGCGTCAAATGGTGCCTGGCGACTAACAAGCACACGCACAGGGCCCAGGGACCCCGCGACCCCGCGCGGGCTCCCAGCGGCTAGCCAAATTGTCCATGGCACATCCCCAGCACGCGCAAGGGCCCCAGCGACTTCGAGCAGGGTCCCAGCGGCTCGCTAAATGGTCCCTTGTACCTGCCCAGCGCACGCATTGGTCCCAGCGATCCCCCACGTGGTCCAAGTGGCTCGTCAAATGGTGCCTGGCTCCTCCCCAGCGCACGCATGGGGCTCAGAGACCCAACATAGGGTCACAGTGGCTCGTCAAATGGTGTCTGGCACCTCCCCAGCGCATGCCCAGGGCCCAGCATCCGCGCGCGGGGTCCAAGCACCTCGCAAATGGTCCCTGGCACATCTCCAGTGCACGCACGGGCCCCAGCAACTTTTCGCGGGGTCCCAGCATCTTGCAAATAGTCACTAGCACATCCCCAGTGCGCGCCAGAGCCCCAGCAACTTCGCGCCGGGTCCCAGCAGCTTTCCAAATGAACCCTGGCCACTCCCCAGCTCACGCATAGGGCCCAGCGACCCTGCGACCCCACGCAGGATTCCAGCGGCTCACCAAATGGTCCCTGGCCACTCCCCAGCGCACGCACAGGCCACAGCGACTTCGTACAGGGTCCCAGCAGCTCGCCAAATGGTACCTGGCTCCTCCCCTGCGCGCACACTGGGCACAGCGACCACACGCAGGGTCCCAGAGGCTCGCCGAATGGTCCCTGGCCCCTCCCCAACGCACGCATTGGGCCCAGCGACCCCGCACATGGTCCCAGCGGTTCTCCAAATGGTCCCTGGTACCTCCCAAACGCACGCACTGGGCCCAGTGACCTTGCGTGGTGTCCCAGAGGCTTGCCAAATGATCCCTGCCACATCCCCAGCACTCGCACAGGCTCCAGCGACTTCGAGCGGGTTCCCAGCAGCTCGCCAAATGGTCACTGGTACCTGCCCAGCGCTCGCATTGGTCCCAGCGATCCCCCACGGGGTCCAAGTGGCGCGTCAAATGGTGCCTGGCGACTCCCCAGCACACGCACAGGGCCCAGGGACCCCGCGACCCCGCGCGGGCTCCCAGCGGCTAGCCAAATTGTCCATGGCACATCCCCAGCACGCGCAAGGGCCCCAGCGACTTCGAGCAGGGTCCCAGCGGCTCGCTAAATGGTCCCTTGTACCTGCCCAGCGCACGCATTGGTCCCAGCGATCCCCCACGTGGTCCAAGTGGCTCGTCAAATGGTGCCTGGCTCCTCCCCAGCGCACGCATGGGGCTCAGAGACCCAACATAGGGTCACAGTGGCTCGTCAAATGGTGTCTGGCACATCCCCAGCGCATGCACAGGGCCCAGCATCCGCGCGCGGGGTCCCAGCACCTCGCAAATGGTCCCTGGCACATCTCCAGTGCACGCACGGGCCCCTGCAACTTTTCGCGGGGTCCCAGCATCTTGCAAATAGTCACTAGCACATCCCCAGTGCGCGCCAGAGCCCCAGCAACTTCGCGCCGGGTCCTAGCAGCTTTCCAAATGAACCCTGGCCACTCCCCAGCTCACGCACAGGGCCCAGCGACCCTGCGACCCCACGCAGGATTCCAGCGGCTCACAAAATGGTCCCTGGCCACTCCCCAGCGCACGCACAGGCCACAGCGACTTCGTGCAGGGTCCCAGAGGCTGGCCGAATGGTCCCTGGCCCCTCCCCAACGCGCGCTTTGGGCCCAGCGACCCCGCACGTGGTCCCAGCGGTTCTCCAAATGGTCCCTGGTACCTCCCAAACGCACGCACTGGGCCCAGTGACCTTGCGTGGTGTCCCAGAGGCTTGCCAAATAATCCCTGCCACATCCCCAGCACTCACACAGGCCCCAGCGACTTCGACCGGGTTCCCAGCAGCTCGCCAAATGGTCACTGGTACCTGCCCAGCGCACGCATTGGTCCCAGCGATCCCCAACGGGGTCCAAGTGGCGCGTCAAATGGTGCCTGGCTCCTCCCCAAGTCACGCACAGGGCCCAACAACTGCGCGCGGGGTCCCAGCACCTCGCAAATGGTCCCTGGCACATCCCCAGTGCACGCACGGGCCCCAGCGACTTTGCGCGGGTTCCCAGCATCTCGCAAATAGTCACTGGCACATCCCCAGTGTGTGCACTGGTCCCAGCTATCCCGCGTGGGGTCCAAGTGGCTCGTCAAATGGTGGCTGGCTCTTCCCCAGCGAGCGCACGGGGCCCAATGTCCCCGAGCAGGGGTCCCTGCGGCTCGCCAAATGATCCCTGGCACCTCCCACCGCGCGTACCGGCCCCAGAGACCCTGCGTCTGGTCGGAGCGGCTCACCAAATGGACCCTGGCGACTCCCCAGCACACGCACAGGCCCAGCGACCCCGCGACCCCGCGAGGGCTCCCAGCGGCTCGCCAAATGGTCCCTGGCACCTCCGCAGCACACGCATGGGGCCCAGAGACCCAACGCGGGGTCCCAGTGGCTCGCCAAATGGTCCCTGGCCAATCCCCAGCGCACACACGCGGCCCAGCGACACTGCGCGAGGTTCCAGCGGCTCTCCAAATGGTCCTTGGCACCTCCCCAGTGCACGCATTGGGCCCCAGTTACCAGGCGTAGAGTCCCAGGGCTCCCCAAAAGGTCCCTAGCACATCACGAGCACACGCACGAGGCCCAGAGACCCAAAGCGGTGTCCCAGTGGCTTGCCAAATGGTCCCTGGCCACTCCCCAGCGCACGCACGTGGCCAAGCGATCCCGCGCGGGGTCACAGCGGCTCGCCAAATGGTCCCTGACTCCTACCCATCGCGCGCACAGGGCCCAGCAACCACGAGCATGGTCCCAGCAGCTCGCAAATGGTCCCTGGTACATCTAAAGAGTGGGCACGGTTGCCAGCAACTTCGCAAGGGTTCCCAGCGGCTAACCAAATTGTCCATGGCACAACCCCAGCACGCGCAAGGGCCCCAGCGACTTCGAGCAGGGTCCCAGCGGCTCGCTAAATGGTCCCTTGTACCTGCCCAGTGCACGCACTAGTCCCAGCGATCCCGCGTGGGGTCCAAGTGGCTCGTCAAGTGGTGGCTGGATCTTCCCCAGCGAGCGCACGGGGCCCAGAGACCCCGCGTCTGGTTGGAGCGACTCACCAAATGGACCCTGGCCACTCCCCAGCACACGCACAGGGCCCAGAGACCCCGCGACCCCGCGTGGGGTTCCAGCGGCTCGCCAAATGGTCCCTGGCACCTCCGCAGCACACGCATGGGACCCAGAGATCCAACGCGCGGTCCCAGTGGCTCGCCAAATGGTCCCTGGCCACTCCCCAGCGCACACACGCAGCCCAGCGACACTGCGCGAGTTTCCAGCAGCTCTCCAAATGGTGCTTGGCACCTCCCCAGCGCGCGCATTGGGCGCCAGTTACCAGGCGTAGAGTCCCAGGGCTCCCCAAAAGGTCCCTAGCACATCACGAGCACACGCACGAGGCCCAGAGACCCAAAGCGGTGTCCCTGTGGCTTGCCAAATGGCCCCTGGCCACTCCCCAGCGCACGCACGTGGCCCAGCGATCCAACGCGGGGTCCCACCGGCTCGCAAAATGATCCGTGGCTCCTACCCAGCGCTCGCACAGGGCCCAGGAACCACGAGCATGGTCCCAGCAGCTCAAAAATGGTCCCTGGTACATCTCAAGAGTGGGCACAGGCGCCAGCAACTTCGCAAGGGTTCCCAATGGCTTGCCAAATGGTACCTGGCACCGCCCCTGCACAAGTACGGGGCCCTGCGACCCCGCATGTTGTCCAAGCGGCCCGCAAATACTCCCTTGCCCCTCCCCAGCGACCCCGCGCAGGTCCCAGCGGCTTGCCAAATGGATCCTGGCACCTCCCCATCACGCGCATTGGGCCCAGTGACCCTGCACGTGGTCCCAGCGGTTCCCCAAATGGTCCCTGTTACCTCCCAAGCGCACGCACTTGGCCCACTGACCTCGCGTGGTGTCCCAGAGGCTCACCAAATGGTCCCTGGCACATCCACAGGACGCGCATGGGCCACAGTGACTTCGTGCAGTGTCCCAGCAGCTCGCCAAATGGTACCTGGCTCCTCCCCAGCGCGCACACTGGGCACAACGACCACGCACAGGGTCCCAGCTGCTCTCCAAATGGTCCCAGGCACCTCACCAGCACTATCACTGGCACCAGCGACCTCGTGCGGGGTCACAGCGGATCCCAGAATTGTCTTGGCTCTTACCCAGAACATGCACAGGGCCCAGCAACCACGCGCGGGGTCCCAGCGGATCACAAATGGTCCCTGGCCCCTCCCCAACGTGCGCACAGGCCACATCAACCCCGAGCGGGGTCCCAGCGGCTCGCTAAATGGTACCTGCCCCCTCCCCAGATCACACGTGCCCCAGCGACCTCGTACAGGATCGCAGAGGCTCGCCAAATGATCCCTGGTACCTGCCCGGTGCACGCACTGGTCCCAGCGATCCCGCGTGGGGTCCAAGTGGCTCGTCAAATGGTGCCTGGCTCCTCCCCAGCGCACGCATGGGCCCCAGGAACCACGAGCATGGTCCCAGCAGCTCGCAAATGGTCCCTGGTACATCTCAAGAGTGGGCACGGCCGCCAGCAACTTCGCAAGGGTTCCCAATGGCTCGCCAAATGGTACCTGGCACCGCCCCTGCACAAGCACGGGGCCCTGCGACCCCCCATGGGGTCCAAGCGGCTCGCAAATGCTCCCTTGCCCCTCCCCAGCGCACGCGCAGGTCCCAGCGGCTTGTCAAATGGATCCTGGCACCTCCCCATCACGCGCATTGGGCCCAGTGACCCTGCACGTGGTCCCAGCGGTTCTCCAAATGGTCCCTGGTACCTCCCAAGCGCACGCACTGGGCCCACTGACCTCGCGTGGTGTCCCAGAGGCTCACCAAATGGTCCCTGGCACATCCACGGCACGCGCACGGGCCACAGCGACTTCGTGCAGTGTCCCAGCAGCTCTCCAAATGGTCCCAGGCACCTCACCAGCACAGGCACCAGCGACCTCGTGCGGGGTCACAGCGGATCCCAGAATGGTCCCTGGCTCTTACCCAGACCATGCACAGGGCCCAGCAACCACGCGCGGGGTCCCAGCAGATCACAAATGGTCCCTGGCCCCTCCCCAACGTGCGCACAGGCCACATCAACCCCGAGCGGGGTCCCAGCGGCTCGTTAAATGGTACCTGCCCCCTCCCCAGATCACACGTGCCCAAGCGACCTCGCACAGGGTCGCAGAGGCTCGCCAAATGATCCCAGGCACATCCCCAGCATGCGCAAGACCCCAGTGACTTCGAGCAGGGTCCCAGCGGCTCGCCAAATGGTCCCTGGTACCTGCCCGGTGCACGCACTGGTCCCAGCGATCCCACGTGGGGTCCAAGTGGCTCGTCAAATGGTGCCTGGCTCCTCCCCAGCGCATGCATGGGGCTCAGAGACCAAACACGGGGTCACAGTGGCTCGTCAAATGGTGCCTGGCTCCTCCACAGTGCACGCACATGGCCCAGCAACTGCGCGCGGGGTCCCAGCACCTCGCAAATGGTCCCTGGCACATCTCCAGTGCACGCACGGGCCCCAGCAACTTTTCGCGGGGTCCCAGCATCTCGCAAATAGTCACTAGCACATCCCCAGTGCGCGCCAGAGCCCCAGCAACTTCGCGCGGGGTCCCAGCAGCTTTCCAAATGAACCCTGGACACTCCCCAGCTCACGCACAGGGCCCAGCGACCCCGCAACCCCGCGCGGGGTCCCAGAGGCTCGCCAAATGGTCCCTGGCACATCCCCAGCACGCTCAAGGGCCCCAGCGACTTCGAGCAGGGTCCCAGCGGCTCGCCAAATGGTCCCTGGTACCTGCCCAGTGCACGCACTGGTCCCAGCGATCCCACGTGGGGTCCAAGTGGCTCGTCAAATGGTGGCTGGCTCTTCCCCAGCGAGAGCACGGGGCCCAATGTCCCCGAGCAGGGGTCCCTGCGGCTCGCCAAATGATCCCTGGCACCTCCCACCGCGCGCACCGGCCCCAGAGACCCCGCGTCTGGTTGGAGCGGCTCAACAAATGGACCCTGGCGACTCCCCAGAACACGCACAGGGCCCAGCGACCCCGCGACCCCGCGCGGGGTTCCAGCGGCTCTCCAAATGGTCCCTGGCACCTCCGCAGCACATGCATGGGACCCAGAGACCCAACGCGGGGTCCCAGTGGCTCGCCAAATGGTCCCTGGCCAATCCCCAGCGCACACACGCAGCCCAGCGACACTGTGCGAGGTTCCAGCGGCTCTCCAAATGGTCCTTGGCACCTCCCCAGCGCGCGCATTGGGCCCCAGTTCCCAGGGCTCCCCAAAAGGTCCCTAGCACATCACGAGCACACGCACAAGGCCCAGAGACCCAAAGCGGTGTCCCAGTGGCTCGCCAAATGGTCCCTGGCCACTCCCCAGCGCACGCACGTGGCCCAGCGATCCCACACGGGGTCCCATCGGCTCGCCAAATGGTCCCTGGTTCCTACCCAGCGCGCACAGGGCCCAGGAACCACGAGCATGGTCCCAGCAGCTCTCAAATGGTCCCTAGTACATCTCAAGAGTGGGCACGGGCGCCAGCAACATCGCAAGGGTTCCCAATGGCTCGCCAAATGGTACCAGGCACCGCCCCTGCACAAGTATGGGGCCCTGCGACCGCAGGTAGGGTCCCTACGGCACGCTAAATGGTGCCTGGCTCCTCCCCAGCGCACGCACAGGGCCCAGCAACCGCGCGCGGGGTCCCAGCACCTCGCAAATGGTCCCTGGCACATCTCCAGTGCACGCACGGGCCCCAGCAACTTTTCTCGGGGTCCCAGCGTCTCGCAAATAGTCACTAGCACATCCCCAGTGCGCGCCAGAGCCCCAGCAACTTCGTGCGGGGTCCCAGCAACTTTCCAAATGAACCCTGGCCACTCCCCAGCTCACGCACAGGGCCCAGCGAACCCGCGGCCCAACGCGGGATTCCAGCGGCTCACCAAATGGTCCCTGACCACTCCCCAGCGCACGCACGCGGCCAAGCGAAAAAGCGCGGGGTTCCAGCAGCTAGCCAAATGGTCCCTAGCACGTCCACAGCACGCGCACGAGCCACAGCGACTTCGTGCAGGGTCCCAGCAGCTCGCCAAATGGTACCTGGCTCCTACCCAGCGCGCACAGGGCCCAGGAACCACGAGCATGGTCCCAGCAGCTCTCAAATGGTCCCTGGTACATCTCAAGAGTGGGCACGGGCGCCAGCAACATCGCAAGGGTTCCCAATGGCTCGCCAAATGGTACCTGGCACCGCCCCTGCACAAGTATGGGGCCCTGCGACCGCAGGTAGGGTCCCTACGGCACGCTAAATGGTGCCTGGCTCCTCCCCAGCGCACGCACAGGAACCCAGCAACCGCGCGCGGGGTCCCAGCACCTCGCAAATGGTCCCTGGCACATCTCCAGTGCACGCACGGGCCCCAGCAACTTTTCTCGGGGTCCCAGCGTCTCGCAAATAGTCACTAGCACATCCCCAGTGCGCGCCAGAGCCCCAGCAACTTCGTGCGGGGTCCCAGCAACTTTCCAAATGAACCCTGGCCACTCCCCAGCTCACGCACAGGGCCCAGCGAACCCGCAGCCCAACGCGGGATTCCAGCGGCTCACCAAATGGTCCCTGACCACTCCCCAGCGCACGCACGCGGCCAAGCGAAAAAGCGCGGGGTTCCAGCAGCTAGCCAAATGGTCCCTGGCACGTCCAAAGCACGCGCACGAGCCACAGCGACTTCGTGCAGGGTCCCAGCAGCTCGCCAAATGGTACCTGGCTCCTCCACTGCGCGCACACTGGGCACAGCGACCCCGCGCGGGGTCCCAGCAGCTCGCCGAATGGTACCTGGCTCCTCCCCTGAGCGCACACTGGGCACAGCGACCCCGCGCGGGGTCCCAGAGGCTCGCCGAATGGTCCCTGGCCCCTCCCCAAAGCGCTCATTGGGCCAGCGACCCCGCACGTGGTCCCAGCGGTTCTCCAAATGGTCCCTGGTACCTCCCAAACGCACACACTGGGCCCAGTGACCTTGCGTGTTGTCCCAGAGGCTTGCCAAATGATCCCTGCCACATCCCCAGCACTCGCACAGGCTCCAGCGACTTCGAGCGGGTTCCCAGCAGCTCGCCAAATGGTCACTGGTACCTGCCCAGCGCACGCATTGGTCCCAGCGATCCCCCACGGGGTCCAAGTGGCTCGTCAAATGGTGCCTGGCTCCTCCCCAAGTCGCGCACAGGGCCCAACAACTGCGCGCGGGGTCCCAGCACCTCGCAAATGGTCCCTGGCACATCTCCAGTGCACGCACGGGCCCCAGCGACTTTGCGCGGGGTCCCAGCATCTCGCAAATAGTCACTGGCACATCCCCAGTGCGTGCACGAGCCCCAGCAACTTTGCGCTGGGTCCCAGCAGCTTTCCAAATGAACCCTGTCCACTTCCCACTGCACGCACAAGGCCCAGCAACCCACGACCATGCGCGGGGTCCCAGTGGCTCACCAAATGGTCCCTGGCCACTCCCCAGCGCACACACGCGACCCAGCGACACTGCACGAGGTACCAGCGGCTCTCCAAATGGTCCTTGGCACCTCCCCAGTGAGCGCATTGGGCCCTATTTACCAGGCATAGAGTCCCAGGGCTCCCCAAAAGGTCCCTAGCACATCACGAGCACACGCACGAGGCCCAGAGACCCAAAGCGGTGTCCCAGTGGCTTGCCAAATGGTCCCTGGCCACTCCCCAGCGCACGCACGTGGCCCAGCGATCCCGCGCGGGGTCCCAGCGGCTCGCCAAATGGTCCCTGGCCCCTCCCCAATGTGCGCACAGGCCAAATCAACCCCGAGCGGGGTCCCAGCGGCTCGCTAAATGGTACCTGCCCCCTCCCCAGATCACACGTGCCCCAGCGACCTCGCACAGGGTCGCAGAGGCTCGCCAAATGATCCCTGCCACATCCCCAGCATGCGCAAGGCCCCAGCGACTTCGAGCAGGGTCCCAGCGGCTCGCCAAATGGTCCCTGGTACCTGCCCGGTGCACGCACTGGTCCCAGCGATCCCGCGTGGGGTCCAAGTGGCTCGTCAAATGCTGCCTGGCTCCTCCCCAAGTCGCGCACAGGGCCCAACAACTGCGCGCGGGGTCCCAGCACCTCGCAAATGGTCCCTGGCACATCTCCAGTGCACGCACGGGCCCCAGCGACTTTGCGCGGGGTCCCAGCATCTCGCAAATAGTCACTGGCACATCCCCAGTGCGTGCACGAGCCCCAGCAACTTTGCGCTGGGTCCCAGCAGCTTTCCAAATGAACCCTGTCCACTTCCCACTGCACGCACAAGGCCCAGCAACCCGCGACCATGCGCGGGGTCCCAGTGGCTCACCAATTGGTCCCTGGCCACTCCCCAGCGCACACACGCGACCCAGCGACACTGCACGAGGTACCAGCGGCTCTCCAAATGGTCCTTGGCACCTCCCCAGTGCGCGCATTGGGCCCCATTTACCAGGCATAGAGTCCCAGGGCTCCCCAAAAGGTCCCTAGCACATCACGAGCACACGCACGAGGCCCAGAGACCCAAAGCGGTGTCCCAGTGGCTTGCCAAATGGTCCCTGGCCACTCCCCAGCGCAGGCACGTGGCCCAGCGATCCCGCGCGGGGTCCCAGCGGCTCGCCAAATGGTCCCTGGCCCCTCCCCAATGTGCGCACAGGCCAAATCAACCCCGAGCGGGGTCCCAGCGGCTCGCTAAATGGTACCTGCCCCCTCCCCAGATCACACGTGCCCCAGCGACCTCGCACAGGGTCGCAGAGGCTCGCCAAATGATCCCGGGCACATCCCCAGCATGCGCAAGGCCCCAGCGACTTCGAACAGGGTCCCAGCGGCTCGCCAAATGGTCCCTGGTACCTGCCCGGTGCACGCACTGGTCCCAGCGATCCCGCGTGGGGTCCAAGTGGCTCGTCAAATGCTGCCTGGCTCCTCCCCAGCGCACGCATGGGGCTCAGAGACCCAACACTGGGTCACAGTGTCTCGTCAAATGGTGCCTGGCTCCTCCCTATCGCACGCACAGTGCCCAGCAACCGCGCGCGGGGTCCCAGCACCTCGAAAATGGTCCCTGGACACTCCCCAGCGCACGCACGCGGCCAAGCGAAAAAGCGCAGGGTTCCAGCGGCTCGCCAAATGGTCCCTGGCACGTCCACAGCACGCGCACGGGCCACAGCGACTTCGTGCAGGGTCCCAGCAGCTCGCCAAATGGTACCTGGCTCCTCCCCTGCGCGCAAACTGGGTACAGCGACCCTGTGCGGGGTCCCAGAGGCTCGCCGAATGGTCCCTGGCCCCTCCCCAACGCGCACACGCGGCCAAGCGAAAAAGCGCGGGGTTCCAGCGGCTCGCGAAATGGTCCCTGGCCCCGCCCCAGCGAGGGCACGGGCCCCAGCAACTTTGCGAGGGGTCCCAGCGTCTCGCCAAATGGTACCTGGCAACTCCCCATCACGCTCATTGGGCCCAGCGACCCTGCACGGGGTCCCAGTTGCTCGCCGAATGGTCCATGTCACCTCCCCAGCGAGCGCACAGGCCCAGCGAAACTACGCAAGGTTCTAGCGGCTCTCCAAATGGTCCTTGGCACCTCCCCAGCGCGCGCATGGGCCCCAGTTACCAGGCGTAGAGTCCCAGGGCTCCCCAAAATGTCCCTAGCACATAACGAGCACACGCACGAGGCCCAGAGACCAAACGCGGTGTCCCAGTGGCTTTCCAAATGGTCCCTGGCCACTCACCAGCGCACGCATTTGGCTCGGAGACCCAACACAGGGTCACAGTGGCTCGTCAAATGGTGCCTGGCTCCTCCCCAGCGCGCGCACAGGGCCCAGCAACCGCGTGCGGGGTCCCAGCACCTCGCAAATGGTCCCTGGCAAATCTCCAGTGCACGCACGGGCCCCAGCAACTTTTCACGGGGTCCCAGCATCTCGCAAATAGTCACTAGCACATCCCCAGTGCGCGCCAGAGCCCCAGCAACTTCGCGCGGGTTCCCAGCAGCTTTCCAAATGAACCCTGGCCACTCCCCAGCTCACGCACAGGGCCCAGCGACCCCGCGACCCCACGCGAGATTCCAGCGGCTCACCAAATGGTCCCTGGCCACTCCCCAGCGCACGCACGCGGCCAAGCGAAAAAGCGCGTGGTTCCGGCTTCTCGCCAAATGGTCCCTGGCACGTCCACAGCACGCGCAAGGGCCACAGCGACTTCGTGCAGGGTCCCAGCAGCTCGCCAAATGGTACCTGGCTCCTCCCCTGCGCGCACACTGGGCACAGCGACCCCGCGCGGGGTCCCAGAGGCTCGCCGAATGGTCCCTGGCCTCTCCCCATCGCGCGCATTGGGCCCAGCGACCCCGAACGTGGTCCCAGCGGTTCTCCAAAAGGTCCCTGGTACCTCCCAAACACACGCACTGGGCCCAGTGACCTTGCGTGGTGTCCCAGACGCTTGCCAAATGATCCCTGCCACATCCCCAGCACTCGCACAGGCTCCAGCGACTTCGAGCGGGTTCCCAGCAGCTCGTCAAATGGTCACTGGTACCTGCCCAGCGCACGCATTTGTCCCAGCGATCCCCCACGGGGTCCAAGTGGCTCGTCAAATGGTGCCTGGCTCCACCCCAAGTCGCGCACAGGGCCCAACAACTGCGCGCGGGGTGCCAGCACCTTGCAAATGGTCCCTGGCACATCTCCAGTGCACGCAGGGCCCCAGCGACTTTGCGCGGGGTCCCAGCATCTCGCAAATAGTCACTGGCACATCCCCAGTGTGTGCACGAGCCCCAGCAACTTCGCGCTGGGTCCCAGCAGCTTTCCAAATGAACCCTGTCCACTCCCCACTGCAAGCACAAGGCCCAGCGACCCCGCGACCCCACGTGGGGTCCCAGAGGCTCGCCAAATGGTCCCTGGCACATCCCCAGCACGCTCAAGGGTCCCAGCAACTTCGAGCAGGGTCCCAGCGGCTCCCCAAATGGTCCCTGGTACCTGCCCAGTGCACGCACTGGTCCCAGCGACACTGCGCGAGGTTCCAGCGGCTCTCCAAATGGTCCTTGGCACCTCCCCAGCGTGCGCATTGGGCGCCAGTTACCAAGCGTAGAGTCCCAGGGCTCCCCAAAAGGTCCCTAGCACATCAAGAGCACACGCACGAGGCCCAGAGACCCAAAGCGGTGTCCCAGTGGCTTGCCAAATGGTCCCTGGCCATTCCCCAGCGCACGCAAGTGGCCCAGCGATCCCACGCGGGGTCCCACCGGCTCGCCAAATGGTCCCTGGCTCCTACCCAGCGCGCGCACAGGGCCCAGGAACCACGAGCATGGTCCCAGCAGCTCGCAAATGGTCCCTGGAACATCTCAAGAGTGGGCACGGGTGCCAACAACTTCGCAAGGGTTCCCAGCGGCTAGCCAAATTGTCCCAGGCACATCCCCAGCACGCTCAAGGGCCCCAACGACTTCGAGCAGGGTCCAAGCGGCTCGCTAAATGGTCCCTTGTACCTGCCCAGTGCACGCACTGGTTCCAGCGATCCCGCGTGGGGTCCAAGTGGCTCGTCAAATGGTGGCTGGCTCTTCCCCAGCGAGCGCACGGGGCCCAGAGGCCCCGCGTCTGGTTGGAGCGCCTCACCAAATGGACCCTGGCCACTCCCCAGCACACGCACAGTGCCCAGCGACCCCGCGACCCCGCGTGGGGTTCCAGCGGCTCCCCAAATGGTCCCTGGCACCTCCGCAGCACACGCATGGGACCCAGAGACCCAACGCGGGGTCCCAGTGGCTCGCCAAATGGTCCCTGGCCACTTCCCAGCGCAGGCAAGTGGCCCAGCGATCCCTCGCGGGGTCCCACCGGCTCGCCAAATGATACCTGGCTCCTACCCAGTGCGCGCACAGAGCCCAGGAACCACGAGCATGGTCCCAGCAGCTCGCAAATGGTCCCTGGTACATCTCAAGAGTGGGCACGGGCGCCAGCAACTTCGCAAGGGTTCCAAATGGCTCGCCAAATGGTACCTGGCACCACCCCTGCACAAGTACGGGGCCCAGCGACCTCACGTAGGGTCCCTATGGCACGCGAAATGGTTCCTGGCCCCGCCCCAGCGTGCGCACGGGTCCCAGCGACTCCGCGCAGGTCCCAGCAGCTTGCCAAATGGATCCTGGCACCTCCCCATCACGCGCATTGGGCCCAGTGACCCTGCACGTGGTCCCAGAGGTTCTCCAAATGGTCCCTGGTACCGCCCAAGCGCACGCACTGGGCCCACTGACCTCGCGTGGTGTCCGAGAGGCTCACCAAATGGTCCCTGGCACATCCACAGCACGCGCACGGGCCACAGCGACTTCGTGCAGTGTCCCAGCAGCTCGCCAAATGGTACCTGGCTCCTCCCCAGCGCGCACACTGGGCACACCGACCCCGCACAGGATCCCAGCTGCTCTCTAAATGATCCCAGGCACCTCACCAGCACTCGCACAGGCACCAGCGACCTCGTGCGGGGTCACAGCGGATCCCAGAATGGTCCCTGGCTCTTACCCAGACCATGCACAGGGCCCAGCAACCACGCACGGGGTCCCATCGGATCACAAATGGTCCCTGGCCCCTCCGAAACGTGCGCACAGGCCACATCAACCCCGAGCGGGGTCCCAGCAGCTCGCTAAATGGTCCCTGCCCCCTCCCCAGATCACACGTGCCCCAGCGACCTCGCACAGGATCGCAGAGGCACGCCCAATGATCCCGGGCACATCCCCAGCATGCGCAAGACCCCAGCGACTTCGATCAGGGTCCCAGCGGCTCGCCAAATGTTCCCTGGTACCTGCCCGGTGCACGCACTGGTCCCAGCGATCCCGCGTGGGGTCCAAGTGGCTCGTCAAATTGTGCCTGGCTCCTCCCCAGCGCACGCATGGGGCTCAGAGACCCAACACGGGGTCACAGTGGCTCGTCAAATGGTGCCTGGCTCCTCCGCAGCGCACGCACAGGGCCCAGCAACCGCGTGCGGGGTCCCAGCACCTAGCAAATGGTCCCTGGCACATCTCCAGTGCACGCACGGGCCCCAGCAACTTTTCGCGGGGTCCCAGCATCTCGCAAATAGTCACAAGCACATCCCCAGTGCGCGCCAGAGCCCCAGCAACTTCGCGCGGGGTCCCAGCAGCTTTCCAAATGAACCCTGGCCATTCCCCAGCTCACGCACAGGGGCCAGCGACCCCGCGACCCCACGCAGGATTCCAGCGGCTCATTAAATGGTCCCTGGCCACTCCCCAGCGCACGCACGGGCCACAGCGACTTCGTGCAGGGTCCCAGCAGCTTGCCAAATGGTACCTGGCTCCTCCCCTGCGCGCACACTGGGCACAGCGACCCCACGCGGGGTCCCAGAGGCTCGCCGAATGGTCCCTGGCCCCTCCCCAATGCACGCATTGGGCCCAGCGACCCTGCACGTGTTCCCAGCGGTTCTCCAAATGGTCCCTGGTTCCTCCCAAACGCACGCACTGGGCCCAGTGACCTTGTGTGGTGTCCCAGAGGCTTGCCAAATGATCCCTGCCACATCCCCAGCACTCGCACAGGCTCCAGCGACTTCGAGCGGGTTCCCAGCAGCTCGCCAAATGGTCACTGGTACCTGCCCAGCGCACGCATTGGTCCCAGCGATCCCCCACGGGGTCCAAGTGGCGCGTCAAATGGTGCCCAACGACTCCCCAGCACACGCACAGGGCCCAGGGACCCCACGACCCCGCGCGGGCTCCCAGCGGCTAGCCAAATTGTCCATGGCACATCCACAGCACGCGCAAGGGCCCCAGCGACTTCGAGCAGGGTCCCAGCGGCTCGCTAAATGGTCCCTTGTACCTGCCCAGCGCACGCATTGGTCCCAGCGATCCCCCACGTGGTCCAAGTGGCTCTTCAAATGGTGCCTGGCTCCTCCCCAGCGCACGCATGGGGCTCAGAGACCCAACATAGGGTCACAGTGGCTCGTCAAATGGTGTCTGGCACCTCCCCAGCGCATGCACAGGGCCCAGCATCCGCGCGCGGGGTCCAAGCACCTCGCAAATGGTCCCTGGCACATCTCCAGTGCACGCACGGGCCCCAGCAACTTTTCGCGGGGTCCCAGCATCGTGCAAATAGTCACTAGCACATCCCCAGTGCGCGCCAGAGCCCCAGCAACTTCGCGCCGGGTCCCAGCAGCTTTCCAAATGAACCCTGGCCACTCCCCAGCTCACGCACAGGGCCCAGCGACCCTGCGACCCCACGCAGGATTCCAGCGGCTCACCAAATGGTCCCTGGCAACTCCCCAGCGCATGCACAGGGCCCAGCAACCGCGCGCGGGGTCCCAGCACTTCGCAAATGGTCCCTGGCACATCTCCTGTGCACGCACGGGCCCCAGCAACTTTTCGCGGGGTCCCAGCATCTTGCAAATAGTCACTAGCACATCCCCAGTGCGCGCCAGAGCCCCAGCAACTTCGCGCGGGGTCCCAGCAGCTTTCCAAATGAACCCTGGCCACTCCCCAGCTCACGCACAGGGGCCAGCGACCCCGCGACCCCACGCAGGATTCCAGCGGCTCACCAAATGGTCCCTGGCCACTCCCCAGCGCACGCACGGGCCACAGCGACTTCGTGCAGGGTCCCAGCAGCTTGCCAAATGGTACCTGGCTCCTCCCCTGCGCGCACACTGGGCACAGCGACCCCACGCGGGGTCCCAGAGGCTCGCCGAATGGTCCCTGGCCCCTCCCCAACGCGCGCATTGTGCCCAGCGACCCCACACGTGGTCCCAGCGGTTCTCCAAATGGTCCCTGGTACCTCCCAAACGCACGCACTGGGCCCAGTGACCCTGCGTGGTGTCCCAGAGGCTTGCCAAATGATCCCTGCCACATCCCCAGCACTCGCACAGGCTCCAGCGACTTCGAGCGGGTTCCCAGCAGCTCGCCAAATGGTCACTGGTACCTGCCCAGCGCACGCATTGGTCCCAGCGATCCCCCACGGGGTCCAAGTGGCGCGTCAAATGGTGCCTGGCGACTCCCCAGCGCACGCATGGGGCTCAGAGACCCAACATAGGGTCACAGTGGCTCGTCAAATGGTGCCTGGCACCTCCCCAGCGCATGCACAGGGCCCAGCAAGCGCGCACGGGGTCCCAGCACCTCGCAAATGGTCCCTGGCACATCTCCAGTGCACACACGGGCCCCAGCAACTTTTCGCGGGGTCCCAGCATCTTGCAAATAGTCACTAGCAGCTTTCCAAATGAACCCTGGCCACTCCCCAGCTCACGCACAGGGGCCAGCGACCCCGCGACCCCACGCAGGATTCCAGCGGCTCACCAAATGGTCCCTGGCCACTCCCCAGCGCACGCACGGGCCACAGCGACTTCGTGCAGGGTCCCAGCAGCTTGCCAAATGGTACCTGGCTCCTCCCCTGCGCGCACACTGGGCACAGCGACCCCACGCGGGGTCCCAGAGGCTCGCCGAATGGTCCCTGGCCCCTCCCCAACGCGCGCATTGGGCCCAGCGACCCCACACGTGGTCCCAGCGGTTCTCCAAATGGTCCCTGGTACCTCCCAAACGCACGCACTGGGCCCAGTGACCTTGCATGGTGTCCCAGAGGCTTGCCAAATGATCCCTGCCACATCCCCAGCACTCGCACAGGCTCCAGCGACTTCGAGCGGGTTCCCAGCAGCTCGCCAAATGGTCACTGGTACCTGCACAACGCACGCATTGGTCCCAGCGATCCCCCACGGGGTCCAAGTGGCGCGTCAAATGGTGCCTGGCGACTCCCCAGCACACGCACAGGGCCCAGGGACCCCGCGACCCCGCGCGGGCTCCCAGCGGCTAGCCAAATTGTCCATGGCACATCCCCAGCACGCGCAAGGGCCCCAGCGACTTCGAGCAGGGTCCCAGCGGCTCGCTAAATGGTCCCTTGTACCTGCCCAGCGCACGCATTGGTCCCAGCGATCCCCCACGTGGTCCAAGTGGCTCGTCAAATGGTGCCTGGCTCCTCCCCAGCGCACGCATGGGGCTCAGAGACCCAACATAGGGTCACAGTGGCTCGTCAAATGGTGTCTGGCACCTCCCCAGCGCATGCCCAGGGCCCAGCATCCGCGCGCGGGGTCCAAGCACCTCGCAAATGGTCCCTGGCACATCTCCAGTGCACGCACGGGCCCCAGCAACTTTTCGCGGGGTCCCAGCATCTTGCAAATAGTCACTAGCACATCCCCAGTGCGCACCAGAGCCCCAGCAACTTCGCGCCGGGTCCCAGCAGCTTTCCAAATGAACCCTGGCCACTCCCCAGCTCACGCACAGGGCCCAGCGACCCTGCGACCCCACGCAGGATTCCAGCGTCTCACCAAATGGTCCCTGGCCACTCCCCAGCGCACGCACGGGCCACAGCGACTTCGTGCAGGGTCCCAGCAGCTCGCCAAATGGTACCTGGCTCCTCCCCTGCGCGCACACTGGGCACAGCGACCCCACGCGGGGTCCCAGAGGCTCGCCGAATGGTCCCTGGCCCCTCCCCAACGCACGCATTGGGCCCAGCGACCCCGCACGTGGTCCCAGCGGTTCTCCAAATGGTCCCTGGTACCTCCCAAACGCACGCACTGGGCCCAGTGACCTTGCGTGGTGTCCCAGAGGCTTGCCAAATGATCCCTGCCACATCCCCAGCACTCGCACAGGCTCCAGCGACTTCGAGCGGGTTCCCAGCAGCTCGCCAAATGGTCACTGGTACCTGCCCAGCGCTCGCATTGGTCCCAGCGATCCCCCACGGGGTCCAAGTGGCGCGTCAAATGGTGCCTGGCGACTCCCCAGCACACGCACAGGGCCCAGGGACCCCGCGACCCCGCGCGGGCTCCCAGCGGCTAGCCAAATTGTCCATGGCACATCCCCAGCACGCGCAAGGGCCCCAGCGACTTCGAGCAGGGTCCCAGCGGCTCGCTAAATGGTCCCTTGTACCTGCCCAGCGCACGCATTGGTCCCAGCGATCCCCCACGTGGTCCAAGTGGCTCGTCAAATGGTGCCTGGCTCCTCCCCAGCGCACGCATGGGGCTCAGAGACCCAACCTAGGGTCACAGTGGCTCGTCAAATGGTGTCTGGCACATCCCCAGCGCATGCACAGGGCCCAGCATCCGCGCGCGGGGTCCAAGCACCTCGCAAATGGTCCCTGGCACATCTCCAGTGCACGCACGGGCCCCAGCAACTTTTCGCGGGGTCCCAGCATCTTGCAAATAGTCACTAGCACATCCCCAGTGCGCGCCAGAGCCCCAGCAACTTCGCGCCGGGTCCCAGCAGCTTTCCAAATGAACCCTGGCCACTCCCCAGCTCACGCACAGGGCCCAGCGACCCTGCGACCCCACGCAGGATTCCAGCGTCTCACCAAATGGTCCCTGGCCACTCCCCAGCGCACGCACGGGCCACAGCGACTTCGTGCAGGGTCCCAGCAGCTTGCCAAATGGTACCTGGCTCCTCCCCTGCGCGCACACTGGGCACAGCGACCCCACGCGGGGTCCCAGAGGCTCGCCGAATGGTCCCTGGCCCCTCCCCAAAGCACGCATTGGGCCCAGCGACCCCACACGTGGTCCCAGCGGTTCTCCAAATGGTCCCTGGTACCTCCCAAACGCACGCACTGGGCCCAGTGACCTTGCGTGGTGTCCCAGAGGCTTGCCAAATGATCCCTGCCACATCCCCAGCACTCGCACAGGCTCCAGCGACTTCGAGCGGGTTCCCAGCAGCTCGCCAAATGGTCACTGGTACCTGCCCAGCGCTCGCATTGGTCCCAGCGATCCCCCACGGGGTCCAAGTGGCGCGTCAAATGGTGCCTGGCGACTCCCCAGCACACGCACAGGGTCCAGGGACCCCGCGACCCCGCGCGGGCTCCCAGCGGCTAGCCAAATTGTCCATGGCACATCCCCAGCACGCGCAAGGGCCCCAGCGACTTCGAGCAGGGTCCCAGCGGCTCGCTAAATGGTCCCTTGTACCTGCCCAGCGCACGCATTGGTCCCAGCGATCCCCCACGTGGTCCAAGTGGCTCGTCAAATGGTGCCTGGCTCCTCCCCAGCGCACGCATGGGGCTCAGAGACCCAACATAGGGTCACAGTGGCTCGTCAAATGGTGTCTGGCACATCCCCAGCGCATGCACAGGGCCCAGCATCCGCGCGCGGGGTCCCAGCACCTCGCAAATGGTCCCTGGCACATCTCCAGTGCACGCACGGGCCCCAGCAACTTTTCGCGGGGTCCCAGCATCTTGCAAATAGTCACTAGCACATCCCCAGTGCGCGCCAGAGCCCCAGCAACTTCGCGCCGGGTCCCAGCAGCTTTCCAAATGAACCCTGGCCACTCCCCAGCTCACGCACAGGGCCCAGCGACCCTGCGACCCCACGCAGGATTCCAGCGGCTCACCAAATGGTGCCTGGCCACTCCCCAGCGCACGCACGGGCCACAGCGACTTCGTGCAGGGTCCCAGCAGCTCGCCAAATGGTACCTGGCTCCTCCCCTGCGCGCACACTGGGCACAGCGACCCCACGCAGGGTCCCAGAGGCTCGCCGAATGGTCCCTGGTACCTCCCAAACGCACGCACTGGGCCCAGTGACCTTGCGTGGTGTCCCAGAGGCTTGCCAAATGATCCCTGCCACATCCCCAGCACTCGCACAGGCTCCAGCGACTTCGAGCGGGTTCCCAGCAGTTCGCCAAATGGTCACTGGTACCTGCCCAGCGCACGCATTGGTCCCAGCGATCCCCCACGGGGTCCAAGTGGCGCGTCAAATGGTGCCTGGCGACTCCCCAGCACACGCACAGGGCCCAGGGACCCCGCGACCCAGCGCGGGCTCCCAGCGGCTAGCCAAATTGTCCATGGCACATCCCCAGCACGCGCA
The DNA here is from genome assembly GCF_902713425.1 of Acipenser ruthenus. NCBI lineage: Eukaryota > Metazoa > Chordata > Actinopteri > Acipenseriformes > Acipenseridae > Acipenser > Acipenser ruthenus. Next base: position 949,771 of record NC_081244.1, read on the forward strand.
TGGGGCCCAGAGACCCAACGCGGGGTCCCAGTGGCTCGCCAAATGGTCCCTGGCCAATCCCCAGCGCACACACGCGGCCCAGCGACACTGCGCGAGGTTCCAGCGGCTCTCCAAATGGTCCTTGGCACCTCCCCAGTGCACGCATTGGGCCCCAGTTACCAGGCGTAGAGTCCCAGGGCTCCCCAAAAGGTCCCTAGCACATCACGAGCACACGCACGAGGCCCAGAGACCCAAAGCGGTGTCCCAGTGGCTTGCCAAATGGTCCCTGGCCACTCCCCAGCGCAGGCACGTGGCCTAGCGATCCTGCGCGGGGTCATAGCGGCTCGCCAAATGGTCCCTGACTCCTACACATCACGCGCACAGGGCCCAGCAACCACGAGCATGGTCCCATCAGCTCGCAAATGGTCCCTGGTACATCTAAAGAGTGGGCACGGGTGACAGCAACTTCGCAAGGGTTCCCAGCGGCTAGCCAAATTGTCCATGGCACATCCCCAGCACGCGCAAGCAGGGTCCCAGCGGCTCGCTAAATGGTCCCTTGTACCTGCCCAGTGCACGCACTGGTCCCAGCGATCCCGCGTGGGGTCCAAGTGGCTCGTCAAGTGGTGGCTGGATCTTCCCCAGCGAGCGCACGGGGCCCAGAGACCCCGCGTCTGGTTGGAGCGGCTCACCAAATGGACCCTGGCCACTCCCCAGCACACGCACAGGGCCCAGTGACCCAGCGACCCCGCGCGGGGTTCCAGCGGCTCGCCAAATGGTCCCTGGCAGCTCCGCAGCACACGCATGGGACCCAGAGATCCAACGCGCGGTCCCAGTAGTCCTACCCAGCGCGCGCACAGGGCCCAGGATCCACGAGCATGGTCCCAGCAGCTCAAAAATGGTCCCTGGTACATCTCAAGAGTGGGCACAGGCGCCAGCAACTTCGCAAGGGTTCCCAATGGCTTGCCAAATGGTACCTGGCACCGCCCCTGCACAAGTACGGGGCCCTGCGACCCCGCATGGGGTCCAAGCGGCTCGCAAATGCTCCCTTGCCCCTCCCCAGCGCGCGCGCGGGTTCCCAGTAGCTAGGCACATGGTCCCTGGCACCTCACCAGCACACGCATGGGGCCCAGCGACCTCACGTAGGGTCCCTACAGCACGCTAAATGTTCCCTGGCCCTGCCCCAAAGTGCGCACGGGTCCCAGCGACCCCGCGCAGGTCCCAGCGGCTTGCCAAATGGATCCTGGCACCTCCCCATCATGCGCATTGGGCCCAGTCACCCTGCACGTGGTCCCAGCGGTTCTCCAAATGGTCCCTGATACCTCCCAAGCGCACGCACTTGGCCCACTGACCTAGCGTGGTGTCCCAGAGGCTCACCAAATGGTCCCTGGACACTCCCCAGCGCACGCACGGGCCACAGCGACTTCATGCAGGGTCCCAGCAGCTCGCCAAATGGTACCTGGCTCCTCCCCTGCGCGCACACTGGGCACAGCGACCCCACGCGGGGTCCCAGAGGCTCGCCGAATGGTCCCTGGCCCCTCCCCAACGCGCGCTTTGGGCCCAGCGACCCCGCACGTGGTCCCAGCGGTTCTCCAAATGGTCCCTGGTACCTCCCAAACGCACGCACTGGGCCCAGTGACCTTGCGTGCTGTCCCAGAGGCTTGCCAAATGATCCCTGCCACATCCCCAGCACTCGCACAGGCTCCAGCGACTTCGAGCGGGTTCCCAGCAGCTCGCCAAATGGTCACTGGTACCTGCCCAGCGCACGCATTGGTCCCAGCCATCCCCCACGGGGTCCAAGTGGCTCGTCAAATGGTGCCTGGCTCCTCCCCAAGTCGCGCACAGGGCCCAACAACTGCGCGCGGGGTCCCAGTACCTCACAAATGGTCCCTGGCACATCTCCAGTGCACGCACGGGCCCCAGCGACTTTGCGCGGGGTCCCAGCATCTCTCAAATAGTCAATGGCACATCCCCAGTGCATGCACGAGCCCCAGCAACTTTGCGCTGGGTCCCAGCAGCTTTCCAAATGAACCCTGTCCACTTCCCACTGCACGCACAAGGCCCAGCAACCCGCGACCATGCGCGGGGTCCCAGTGGCTCACCAAATGGTCCCTGGCCACTCCCCAGCGCACACACGCGACCCAGCGACACTGCACGAGGTTCCAGCGGCTCTCCAAATGGTCCTTGGCACCTCCCCAGTGCGCGCATTGGGCCCCATTTACCAGGCATAGAGTCCCAGGGCTCCCCAAAAGGTCCCTAGCACATCACGAGCACACGCACGAGGCCCAGAGACCCAAAGCGGTGTCCCAGTGGCTTGCCAAATGGTCCCTGGCCACTCCACAGCGCACGCACGTGGCCCAGCGATCCCGCGCGGGGTCCCAGCGGCTCGCCAAATGGTCCCTGGCCCCTCCCCAATGTGCGCACAGGCCACATCAACCCCGAGCGGGGTCCCAGCGGCTCGCTAAATGGTACCTGCCCCCTCCCCAGATCACACGTGCCCCAGCGACCTCGCACAGGGTCGCAGAGGCTCGCCAAATGATCCCGGGCACATCCCCAGCATGCGCAAGGCCCCAGCGACTTCGAGCAGGGTCCCAGCGGCTCGCCAAATGGTCCCTGGTACCTGCCCGGTGCACGCACTGGTCCCAGTGATCCCGCGTGGGGTCCAAGTGGCTCGTCAAATGGTGCCTGGCTCCTCCCCAGCGCACGCATGGGGCTCAGAGACCCAACACTGGGTCACAGTGTCTCGTCAAATGGTGCCTGGCTCCTCCCTATCGCACGCACAGTGCCCAGCAACCGCGCGCGGGGTCCCAGCACCTCGAAAATGGTCCCTGGACACTCCCCAGCGCACGCACGCGGCCAAGCGAAAAAGCGCAGGGTTCCAGCGGCTCGCCAAATGGTCCCTGGCACGTCCACAGCACGCGCACGGGCCACAGCGACTTCGTGCAGGGTCCCAGCAGCTCGCCAAATGGTACCTGGCTCCTCCCCTGCGCGCAAACTGGGCACAGCGACCCTGTGCGGGGTCCCAGAGGCTCGCCGAATGGTCCCTGGCCCCTCCCCAACGCGCACACGCGGCCAAGCGAAAAAGCGCGGGGTTCCAGCGGCTTGCGAAATGGTCCCTGGCCCCGCCCCAGCGAGGGCACGGGCCCCAGCAACTTTGCGAGGGGTCCCAGCGTCTCGCCAAATGGTACCTGGCAACTCCCCATCACGCTCATTGGGCCCAGCGACCCTGCACGGGGTCCCAGTTGCTCGCCGAATGGTCCATGTCACCTCCCCAGCGGGCGCACAGGCCCAGCGAAACTACGCAAGGTTCTAGCGTCTCTCCAAATGGTCCTTGGCACCTCCCCAGCGCGCGCATGGGCCCCAGTTACCAGGCGTAGAGTCCCAGGGCTCCCCAAAATGTCCCTAGCACATAACGAGCACACGCACGAGGCCCAGAGACCCAACGCGGTGTCCCAGTGGCTTTCCAAATGGTCCCTGGCCACTCACCAGCGCACGCATTTGGCTCGGAGACCCAACACAGGGTCACAGTGGCTCGTCAAATGGTGCCTGGCTCCTCCCCAGCGCGCGCACAGGGCCCAGCAACCGCGTGCGGGGTCCCAGCACCTCGCAAATGGTCCCTGGCAAATCTCCAGTGCACGCACGGGCCCCAGCAACTATTCGCGGGGTCCCAGCATCTCGCAAATAGTCACTAGCACATCCCCAGTGCGCGCCAGAGCCCCAGCAACTTCGCGCGGGTTCCCAGCAGCTTTCCAAATGAACCCTGGCCACTCCCCAGCTCACGCACAGGGCCCAGCGATCCCGCGACCCCACGCGAGATTCCAGCGGCTCACCAAATGGTCCCTGGCCACTCCCCAGCGCACGCACGCGGCCAAGCGAAAAAGCGCGTGGTTCCGGCTTCTCGCCAAATGGTCCCTGGCACGTCCACAGCACGCGCACGGGCCACAGCGACTTCGTGCAGGGTCCCAGCAGCTCGCCAAATGGTACCTGGCTCCTCCCCTGCGCGCACACTGGGCACAGCGACCCCTTGCGGGGTCCCAGAGGCTCGCCGAATGGTCCCTGGCCCCTCCCCATCGCGCGCATTGGGCCCAGCGACCCCGCACGTGGTCCCAGCGGTTCTCCAAATGGTCCCTGGTACCTCCCAAACACACGCACTGGGCCCAGTGACCATGCATGGTGTCCCAGACGCTTGCCAAATGATCCCTGCCACATCCCCAGCACTCGCACAGGCTCCAGCGACTTCGAGCGGGTTCCCAGCAGCTCGTCAAATGGTCACTGGTACCTGCCCAGCGCACGCATTTCTCCCAGCGATCCCCCACGGGGTCCAAGTGGCTCGTCAAATGGTGCCTGGCTCCACCCCAAGTCGCGCACAGGGCCCAACAACTGCGCGCGGGGTGCCAGCACATTGCAAATGGTCCCTGGCACATCTCCAGTGCACGCAGGGCCCCAGCGACTTTGCGCGGGGTCCCAGCATCTCGCAAATAGTCACTGGCACATCCCCAGTGTGTGCACGAGCCCCAGCAACTTCGCGCTGGGTCCCAGCAGCTTTCCAAATGAACCCTGTCCACTCCCCACTGCAAGCACAAGGCCCAGCGACCCCGCGACCCCACGTGGGGTCCCAGAGGCTCGCCAAATGGTCCCTGGCACATCCCCAGCACGCTCAAGGGTCCCAGCAACTTCGAGCAGGGTCCCAGTGGCTCCCCATATGGTCCCTGGTACCTGCCCAGTGCACGCACTGGTCCCAGCGACACTGCGCGAGGTTCCAGCGGCTCTCCAAATGGTCCTTGGCACCTCCCCAGCGTGCGCATTGGGCGCCAGTTACCAAGCGTAGAGTCCCAGGGCTCCCCAAAAGGTCCCTAGCACATCAAGAGCACACGCACGAGGCCCAGAGACCCAAAGCGGTGTCCCAGTGGCTTGCCAAATGGTCCCTGGCCACTCCCCAGCACACGCACAGTGCCCAGCGACCCCGCGACCCCGCGTGGGGTTCCAGCGGCTCCCCAAATGGTCCCTGGCACCTCCGCAGCACACGCATGGGACCCAGAGACCCAACGTGGGGTCCCAGTGGCTCGCCAAATGGTCCCTGGCCACTTCCCAGCGTAGGCAAGTGGCCCAGCGATCCCTCGCGGGGTCCCACCGGCTCGCCAAATGATACCTGGCTCCTACCCAGTGCGCGCACAGAGCCCAGGAACCACGAGCATGGTCCCAGCAGCTCGCAAATGGTCCCTGGTACATCTCAAGAGTGGGCACGGGCGCCAGCAACTTCGCAAGGGTTCCAAATGGCTCGCCAAATGGTACCTGGCACCACCCCTGCACAAGTACGGGGCCCAGCGACCTCACGTAGGGTCCCTATGGCACGCTAAATGGTTCCTGGCCCCGCCCCAGCGTGCGCACGGGTCCCAGCGACTCCGCGCAGGTCCCAGCAGCTTGCCAAATGGATCCTGGCACCTCCCCATCACGCGCATTGGGACCAAGTGACCCTGCACGTGGTCCCAGAGGTTCTCCAAATGGTCCCTGGTACCGCCCAAGCGCACGCACTGGGCCCACTGACCTCGCGTGGTGTCCGAGAGGCTCACCAAATGGTCCCTGGCACATCCACAGCACGCGCACGGGCCACAGAGACTTCGTGCAGTGTCCCAGCAGCTCGCCAAATGGTACCTGGCTCCTCCCCAGCGCGCACACTGGGCACAACGACCCCGCACAGGATCCCAGCTGCTCTCTAAATGATCCCAGGCACCTCACCAGCACTCGCACAGGCACCAGCGACCTCGTGCGGGGTCACAGCGGATCCCAGAATGGTCCCTGGCTCTTACCCAGACCATGCACAGGGCCCAGCAACCACGCACGGGGTCCCATCGGATCACAAATGGTCCCTGGCCCCTCCCCAACGTGCGCACAGGCCACATCAACCCCGAGCGGGGTCCCAGCAGCTCGCTAAATGGTCCCTGCCCCCTCCCCAGATCACACGTGCCCCAGCGACCTCGCACAGGATCGCAGAGGCACGCCAAATGATCCCGGGCACATCCCCAGCATGCGCAAGACCCCAGCGACTTCGATCAAGGTCCCAGCGGCTCGCCAAATGGTCACTGGTACCTGCCCGGTGCACGCACTGGTCCCAGCGATCCCGCGTGGGGTCCAAGTGGCTCGTCAAATTGTGCCTGGCTCCTCCCCAGCGCACGCATGGGGCTCAGAGACCCAACACGGGGTCACAGTGGCTCGTCAAATGGTGCCTGGCTCCTCCGCAGCGCACGCACAGGGCCCAGCAACCGCGTGCGGGGTCCCAGCACCTAGCAAATGGTCCCTGGCACATCTCCAGTGCACGCACGGGCCCCAGCAACTTTTCGCGGGGTCCCAGCATCTCGCAAATAGTCACAAGCACATCCCCAGTGCGCGCCAGAGCCCCAGCAACTTCGCGCGGGGTCCCAGCAGCTTTCCAAATGAACCCTGGCCACTCCCCAGCTCACGCACAGGGGCCAGCGACCCCGCGACCCCACGCAGGATTCCAGCGGCTCATTAAATGGTCCCTGGCCACTCCCCAGCGCACGCACGGGCCACAGCGACTTCGTGCAGGGTCCCAGCAGCTTGCCAAATGGTACCTGGCTCCTCCGCTGCGCGCACACTGGGCACAGCGACCCCACGCGGGGTCCCAGAGGCTCGCCGAATGGTCCCTGGCCCCTCCCCAACGCGCGCATTGGGCCCAGCGACCCTGCACGTGTTCCCAGCGGTTCTCCAAATGGTCCCTGGTACCTCCCAAACGCACGCACTGGGCCCAGTGACCTTGTGTGGTGTCCCAGAGGCTTGCCAAATGATCCCTGCCACATCCCCAGCACTCGCACAGGCTCCAGCGACTTCGAGCGGGTTCCCAGCAGCTCGCCAAATGGTCACTGGTACCTGCCCAGCGCACGCATTGGTCCCAGCGATCCCCCACGGGGTCCAAGTGGCGCGTCAAATGGTGCCCAACGACTCCCCAGCACACGCACAGGGCCCAGGGACCCCACGACCCCGCGCGGGCTCCCAGCGGCTAGCCAAATTGTCCATGGCACATCCACAGCACGCGCAAGGGCCCCAGCGACTTCGAGCAGGGTCCCAGCGGCTCGCTAAATGGTCCCTTGTACCTGCCCAGCGCACGCATTGGTCCCAGCGATCCCCCACGTGGTCCAAGTGGCTCTTCAAATGGTGCCTGGCTCCTCCCCAGCGCACGCATGGGGCTCAGAGACCCAACATAGGGTCACAGTGGCTCGTCAAATGGTGTCTGGCACCTCCCCAGCGCATGCACAGGGCCCAGCATCCGCGCGCGGGGACCCAGCACCTCGCAAATGGTCCCTGGCACATCTCCAGTGCACGCACGGGCCCCAGCAACTTTTCGCGGGGTCCCAGCATCTTGCAAATAGTCACTAGCACATCCCCAGTGCGCGCCAGAGCCCCAGCAACTTCGCGCCGGGTCCCAGCAGCTTTCCAAATGAACCCTGGCCACTCCCCAGCTCACGCACAGGGCCCAGCGACCCTGCGACCCCACGCAGGATTCCAGCGGCTCACCAAATGGTCCCTGGCCACTCCCCAGCGCATGCACAGGGCCCAGCAACCGCGCGCGGGGTCCCAGCACTTCGCAAATGGTCCCTGGCACATCTCCTGTGCACGCACGGGCCCCAGCAACTTTTCGCGGGGTCCCAGCATCTTGCAAATAGTCACTAGCACATCCCCAGTGCGCGCCAGAGCCCCAGCAACTTCGCGCGGGGTCCCAGCAGCTTTCCAAATGAACCCTGGCCACTCCCCAGCTCACGCACAGGGGCCAGCGACCCCGCGACCCCACGCAGGATTCCAGCGGCTCACCAAATGGTCCCTGGCCACTCCCCAGCGCACGCACGGGCCACAGCGACTTCGTGCAGGGTCCCAGCAGCTTGCCAAATGGTACCTGGCTCCTCCCCTGCGCGCACACTGGGCACAGCGACCCCACGCGGGGTCCCAGAGGCTCGCCGAATGGTCCCTGGCCCCTCCCCAACGCGCGCATTGGGCCCAGCGACCCCACACGTGGTCCCAGCGGTTCTCCAAATGGTCCCTGGTACCTCCCAAACGCACGCACTGGGCCCAGTGACCTTGCGTGGTGTCCCAGAGGCTTGCCAAATGATCCCTGCCACATCCCCAGCACTCGCACAGGCTCCAGCGACTTCGAGCGGGTTCCCAGCAGCTCGCCAAATGGTCACTGGTACCTGCCCAGCGCACGCATTGGTCCCAGCGATCCCCCACGGGGTCCAAGTGGCGCGTCAAATGGTGCCTGGCGACTCCCCAGCGCACGCATGGGGCTCAGAGACCCAACATAGGGTCACAGTGGCTCGTCAAATGGTGCCTGGCACCTCCCCAGCGCATGCACAGGGCCCAGCAAGCGCGCGCAGGGTCCCAGCACCTCGCAAATGGTCCCTGGCACATCTCCAGTGCACACACGGGCCCCAGCAACTTTTCGCGGGGTCCCAGCATCTTGCAAATAGTCACTAGCACATCCCCAGTGCGCGCCAGAGCCCCAGCAACTTCGCGCGGGGTCCCAGCAGCTTTCCAAATGAACCCTGGCCACTCCCCAGCTCACGCACAGGGGCCAGCGACCCCGCGACCCCACGCAGGATTCCAGCGTCTCACCAAATGGTCCCTGGCCACTCCCCAGCGCACGCACGGGCCACAGCGACTTCGTGCAGGGTCCCAGCAGCTTGCCAAATGGTACCTGGCTCCTCCCCTGCGCGCACACTGGGCCCAGCGACCCCGCACGTGGTCCCAGCGGTTCTCCAAATGGTCCCTGGTACCTCCCAAACGCACGCACTGGGCCCAGTGACCTTGCGTGGTGTCCCAGAGGCTTGCCAAATGATCCCTGCCACATCCCCAGCACTCGCACAGGCTCCAGCGACTTCGAGCGGGTTCCCAGCAGCTCGCCAAATGGTCACTGGTACCTGCCCAGCGCTCGCATTGGTCCCAGCGATCCCCCACGGGGTCCAAGTGGCGCGTCAAATGGTGCCTGGCGACTCCCCAGCACACGCACAGGGCCCAGGGACCCCGCGACCCCGCGCGGGCTCCCAGCGGCTAGCCAAATTGTCCATGGCACATCCCCAGCACGCGCAAGGGCCCCAGCGACTTCGAGCAGGGTCCCAGCGGCTCGCTAAATGGTCCCTTGTACCTGCCCAGCGCACGCATTGGTCCCAGCGATCCCCCACGTGGTCCAAGTGGCTCGTCAAATGGTGCCTGGCTCCTCCCCAGCGCACGCATGGGGCTCAGAGTCCCAACCTAGGGTCACAGTGGCTCGTCAAATGGTGTCTGGCACATCCCCAGCGCATGCACAGGGCCCAGCATCCGCGCGCGGGGTCCAAGCACCTCGCAAATGGTCCCTGGCACATCTCCAGTGCACGCACGGGCCCCAGCAACTTTTCGCGGGGTCCCAGCATCTTGCAAATAGTCACTAGCACATCCCCAGTGCGCGCCAGAGCCCCAGCAACTTTGCGCCGGGTCCCAGCAGCTTTCCAAATGAACCCTGGCCACTCCCCAGCTCACGCACAGGGCCCAGCGACCCTGCGACCCCACGCAGGATTCCAGCGGCTCACCAAATGGTCACTGGTACCTGCCCAGCGCACGCATTGGTCCCAGCGATCCCCCACGGGGTCCAAGTTGCGCGTCAAATGGTGCCTGGCGACTCCCCAGCACACGCACAGGGCCCAGGGACCCCGCGACCCAGCGCGGGCTCCCAGCGGCTAGCCAAATTGTCCATGGCACATCCCCAGCACGCGCATGGGGCCCAGAGACCCAACGCGGGGTCCCAGTGGCTCGCCAAATGGTCCCTGGCCAATCCCCAGCGCACACACGCGGCCCAGCGACACTGCGCGAGGTTCCAGCGGCTCTCCAAATGGTCCTTGGCACCTCCCCAGTGCGCGCATTGGGCCCCAGTTACCAGGCGTAGAGTCCCAGGGCTCCCCAAAAGGTCCCTAGCACATCACGAGCACACGCACGAGGCCCAGAGACCCAAAGCGGTGTCCCAGTGGCTTGCCAAATGGTCCCTGGCCACTCCCCAGCACAGGCACGTGGCCTAGCGATCCTGCGCGGGGTCACAGCGGCTCGCCAAATGGTCCCTGACTCCTACACATCGCACGCACAGGGCCCAGCAACCACGAGCATGGTCCCATCAGCTCGCAAATGGTCCCTGGTACATCTAAAGAGTGGGCACGGGTGACAGCAACTTCGCAAGGGTTCCCAGCGGCTAGCCAAATTGTCCATGGCACATCCCCAGCACGCGCAAGCAGGGTCCCAGCGGCTCGCTAAATGGTCCCTTGTACCTGCCCAGTGCACGCACTGGTCCCAGCGATCCCGCGTGGGGTCCAAGTGGCTCGTCAAGTGGTGGCTGGATCTTCCCCAGCGAGCGCACGGGGCCCACAGACCCCGCGTCTGGTTGGAGCGGCTCACCAAATGGTCCCTGGCAGCTCCGCAGCACACGCATGGGACCCAGAGATCCAACGCGCGGTCCCAGTAGTCCTACCCAGCGCGCGCACAGGGCCCAGGAACCACGAGCATGGTCCCAGCAGCTCAAAAATGGTCCCTGGTACATCTCAAGAGTGGGCACAGGCACCAGCAACTTCGCAAGGGTTCCCAATGGCTTGCCAAATGGTACCTGGCACCGCCCCTGCACAAGTACGGGGCCCTGCGACCCCGCATGGGGTCCAAGCGGCTCGCAAATGCTCCCTTGCCCCTCCCCAGCGCGCGCGCGGGGTCCCAGTAGCTAGGCACATGGTCCCTGGCACCTCACCAGCACACGCATGGGCCCAGCGACCTCACGTAGGGTCCCTACAGCACGCTAAATGTTCCCTGGCCCCGCCCCAAAGTGCGCACGGGTCCCAGCGACCCCGCGCAGGTCCCAGCGGCTTGCCAAATGGATCCTGGCACCTCCCCATCATGCGCATTGGGCCCAGTCACCCTGCACGTGGTCCCAGCGGTTCTCCAAATGGTCCCTGGTACCTCCCAAACGCACGCACTGGGCCCAGTGACCTTGCGTGCTGTCCCAGAGGCTTGCCAAATGATCCCTGCCACATCCCCAGCACTCACACAGGCCCCAGCGACTTCGACCGGGTTCCCAGCAGCTCGCCAAATGGTCACTGGTACCTGCCCAGCGCACGCATTGGTCCCAGCGATCCCCCACGGGGTCCAAGTGGCGCGTCAAATGGTGCCTGGCTCCTCCCCAAGTCACGCACAGGGCCCAACAACTGCGCGCGGGGTCCCAGCACCTCGCAAATGGTCCCTGGCACATCCCCAGTGCACGCACGGGCCCCAGCGACTTTGCGCGGGTTCCCAGCATCTCGCAAATAGTCACTGGCACATCCCCAGTGTGTGCACTGGTCCCAGCTATCCCGCGTGGGGTCCAAGTGGCTCGTCAAATGGTGGCTGGCTCTTCCCCAGCGAGCGCACGGGGCCCAATGTCCCCGAGCAGGGGTCCCTGCGGCTCGCCAAATGATCCCTGGCACCTCCCACCGCGCGTACCGGCCCCAGAGACCCTGCGTCTGGTTGGAGCGACTCACCAAATGGACCCTGGCCACTCCCCAGCACACGCACAGGGCCCAGAGACCCCGCGACCCCGCGTGGGGTTCCAGCGGCTCGCCAAATGGTCCCTGGCACCTCCGCAGCACACGCATGGGACCCAGAGATCCAACGCGCGGTCCCAGTGGCTCGCCAAATGGTCCCTGGCCACTCCCCAGCGCACACACGCAGCCCAGCGACACTGCGCGAGTTTCCAGCAGCTCTCCAAATGGTGCTTGGCACCTCCCCAGCGGGCGCATTGGGCGCCAATTACCAGGCGTAGAGTCCCAGGGCTCCCCAAAAGGTCCCTAGCACATCACGAGCACACGCACGAGGCCCAGAGACCCAAAGCGGTGTCCCTGTGGCTTGCCAAATGGCCCCTGGCCACTCCCCAGCGCACGCACGTGGCCCAGTGATCCAACGCGGGGTCCCACCGGCTCGCCAAATGATCCCTGGCTCCTACCCAGCGCGCGCACAGGGCCCAGGAACCACGAGCATGGTCCCAGCAGCTCAAAAATGGTCCCTGGTACATCTCAAGAGTGGGCACAGGCGCCAGCAACTTCGCAAGGGTTCCCAATGGCTTGCCAAATGGTACCTGGCACCGCCCCTGCACAAGTACGGGGCCCTGCGACCCCGCATGTTGTCCAAGCGGCTCGCAAATACTCCCTTGCCCCTGCCCAGCGCGCGCGCGGGGTCCCAGTAGCTAGGCACATGGTCCCTGGCACCTCACCAGCACACGCATGGGGCCCAGCGACCTCACGTAGGGTCCCTACGGCACGCTAAATGGTCCCTGGCCCCGCCCCAGCATGCGCACGGGTCCCAGCGACCCCGCGCAGGTCCCAGCGGCTTGCCAAATGGAACCTGGCACCTCCCCATCACGCGCATTGGGCCCAGTGACCCTGCACGTGGTCCCAGCGGTTCTCCAAATGGTCCCTGTTACCTCCCAAGCGCACGCACTTGGCCCACTGACCTCGCGTGGTGTCCCAGAGGCTCACCAAATGGTCCCTGGCACATCCACAGGACGCGCATGGGCCACAGTGACTTCGTGCAGTGTCCCAGCAGCTCGCCAAATGGTACCTGGCTCCTCCCCAGCGCGCACACTGGGCACAACGACCACGCACAGGGTCCCAGCTGCTCTCCAAATGGTCCCAGGCACCTCACCAGCACTATCACTGGCACCAGCGACCTCGTGCGGGGTCACAGCGGATCCCAGAATGGTCTTGGCTCTTACCCAGAACATGCACAGGGCCCAGCAACCACGCGCGGGGTCCCAGCGGATCACAAATGGTCCCTGGCCCCTCCCCAACGTGCGCACAGGCCACATCAACCCCGAGCGGGGTCCCAGCGGCTCGCTAAATGGTACCTGCCCCCTCCCCAGATCACACGTGCCCCAGCGACCTCGTACAGGATCGCAGAGGCTCGCCAAATGATCCCTGGTACCTGCCCGGTGCACGCACTGGTCCCAGCGATCCCCCACGTGGTCCAAGTGGCTCGTCAAATGGTGCCTGGCTCCTCCCCAGCGCACGCATGGGGCTCAGAGTCCCAACCTAGGGTCACAGTGGCTCGTCAAATGGTGTCTGGCACATCCCCAGCGCATGCACAGGGCCCAGCATCCGCGCGCGGGGTCCAAGCACCTCGCAAATGGTCCCTGGCACATCCCCAGCACGCTCAAGGGCCCCAGCGACTTCGAGCAGGGTCCCAGCGGCTCGCCAAATGGTCCCTGGTACCTGCCCAGTGCACGCACTGGTCCCAGCGATCCCACGTGGGGTCCAAGTGGCTTGTCAAATGGTGGCTGGCTCTTCCCCAGCGAGAGCACGGGGCCCAATGTCCCCGAGCAGGGGTCCCTGCGGCTCGCCAAATGATCCCTGGCACCTCCCACCGCGCGCACCGGCCCCAGAGACCCCGCGTCTGGTTGGAGCGGCTCAACAAATGGACCCTGGCGACTCCCCAGAACACGCACAGGGCCCAGCGACCCCGCGACCCCGCGCGGGGTTCCAGCGGCTCTCCAAATGGTCCCTGGCACCTCCGCAGCACACGCATGGGACCCAGAGACCCAACGCGGGGTCCCAGTGGCTCGCCAAATGGTCCCTGGCCAATCCCCAGCGCACACACGCAGCCCAGCGACACTGTGCGAGGTTCCAGCGGCTCTCCAAATGGTCCTTGGCACCTCCCCAGTGCGCGCATTGGGCCCCAGTTACCAGGCGTAGAGTCCCAGGGCTCCCCAAAAGGTCCCTAGCACATCACGAGCACACGCACAAGGCCCAGAGACCCAAAGCGGTGTCCCAGTGGCTCGCCAAATGGTCCCTGGCCACTCCCCAGCGCACGCACGTGGCCCAGCGATCCCACACGGGGTCCCATCGGCTCGCCAAATGGTCCCTGGTTCCTACCCAGCGCGCACAGGGCCCAGGAACCACGAGCATGGTCCCAGCAGCTCTCAAATGGTCCCTGGTACATCTCAAGAGTGGGCACGTGCGCCAGCAACATCACAAGGGTTCCCAATGGCTCGCCAAATGGTACCTGGCACCGCCCCTGCACAAGTATGGGGCCCTGCGACCGCAGGTAGGGTCCCTACGGCACGCTAAATGGTGCCTGGCTCCTCCCCAGCGCACGCACAGGGCCCAGCAACCGCGCGCGGGGTCCCAGCACCTCGCAAATGGTCCCTGGCACATCTCCAGTGCACGCACGGGCCCCAGCAACTTTTCTCGGGGTCCCAGCGTCTCTCAAATAGTCACTAGCACATCCCCAGTGCGCGCCAGAGCCCCAGCAACTTTGCGCGGGGTCCCAACAGCTTTCCAAATGAAGCCTGGCCACTCCCCAGCTCACGCACAGGGCCCAGCGACCCCGCGACCCCACGCGGGACTCCAGCTGCTCACCAAATGGTCCCTGGCCACTCCCCAGCATACGCACGCGGCCAAGCGAAAAAGCGCTGGGTTCCAGAGGCTCGCCAAATTGTCCCTGGCACGTCCACAGCACGCGCACGGGCCACAGCGACTTCGTGCAGGGTCCCAGCAGCTCGCCAAATGGTACCTGGCTCCTCCCCTGCGCGCACACTGGGCACAGCGACCCCGCGCGGGGTCCCAGAGGCTCGCCGAATGGTCCCTGGCCCCTCCCCAATGCGCGCATTGGGCCCAGCGACCCGGCACGTGGTCCCAGCGGTTCTCAAATTGGTCCCTGGTACCTCCCAAACGCACGCACTGGGCCCAGGGACCTAGCGTTGGGTCCCAGAGGCTCGCCGAATGGTCCCTGGCACCTCCCCAGTGAGCTCATTGGGCCTAGCGACCCCGCGCGGGGTCCCAACTGCTCTCCAAATGGTCCTAGTAACCTCACCAGCACTCGCACAGGCACCAGCGACCTCGTGCGGAATCCCACCGGCTCCCCAAATGGTCCCTGGCTCTTACCCAGAGCATGCACAGGTCCCAGCAACCACGCGCGGGGTCCCAGCGGATCACAAATGGTCCCTGGCCCCTCCCAAACATGCGCACTGGGCCCAGCGACTCCGCGCGGGGTCCCAGCAGCTCGCCAAATGGTCCCTGGCACCTTACCAGCGCGCGCACAGGCCACATCAACCCCGAGCGGGGTCCCAGCGGCTCGCTAAATAGGACCTTGACCGTCCAGCGTGGGCACGGGCCCAAGCAACTTAGCGAGGGGTCCCAGCGGCTTGCCAAATGGTCCCTGGTATCTCCCAAGCACACACACTGGGCCCAGTGACCACGCACATTGTCCCAGAGACTCGTAAATGGTCCCTGGCACATCCCTAGTGCAGTCACGTGCCCCAGCGACTTCGTGATGTTTCCCAGCGGCTCGCCAAATGGTACCTGAAACATCTCAGGCGCGAGGATGAGACCCAGCGACCTCACGCAGTGACCCAGAGTCTCGCATAATGGTCCCTGGGAAATCCCCAGTGCACGGACTGGCCCCAGCGACTTCGAGCAGGGTCCCAGCGGCTCGTGAAATAGTACCTGCCCCCTCCCCAGAACACACGTGCCCCAGCGACCTCGCGCAGGGTCCCAGAGGCTCCCCAAATTGTCCATGGTACCTGCCCAGCGCACACACTCGGCCCAGCGACCACGTGCGGTATCCCAGAGGCTCGCTAAATGGTCCCTGGCACCTCCCCAGCACACGCATGGGCCCCAGCGACTTTGCGCGGGGTCCCAGCGTCTCGACAAATGGTCCCTGGCACCTCCACAGCGTGTGCACAAGCCCAGCGATCACGTGCAGGTTCCCAGAGGCTCGCTAAATAGTCCCTTGACCCTCCCCAGCGCGTGCACGGGCCCCAGCGATCACGTGAAGGTTCCCAGCATCTCGACAAATGGTCCCTGGCACATGCCCAGCGTTCGCACAGGCACCAGCGACCTCGTGCGGGGTTACAGCGGCTCCCCAAATGGTCCCTGGCTCTTACCCAGCGCACGCACAGGGCCCAGCAACTACGTGCGGGGTCCCAGCGGATTATAAATGGTCCCTGGCCCCTCCCCAACACGCGCACTGGGACCAGCGACTCCGCGCGGGGTCCCAGCAGCTCGCCAAATGGTCCCTGGCACATTATCAGCACGCGCACTGGCCACATCAACCCTGAGCGGGGTCCCAGCGGCTCGCTAAATAGTCCCTTGACCCTCCCCAGCGCGGGCACGGGCCCCAGCAACTTTGCGAGGTGTACCAGCGTCTCGCCAAATGGTACCTGGCTCATCCCCAGCGCGGGCATGGGACCCAGCAACCCCGCACGGGGTCCCAGTGGCTCGCCGAATGGTCCATGGCACCTCCCCAGCGCGCGCATAGGGCACCGCGACCCCGCGGGGGTTCCCAGCGGCTCTGCAAACGGTCCCTGGCACCTACCTAGCACGCGCAAGGGCGCCAGCAACCCCGGGCAGGGTCCCAGTGGCACATGATCCCTGCTACCTCCCCAGCATGCACAGTGGGCCCAGCGACCCAGCGCGGGGACCTAGCGGCTCGCATGTGGTCCCTGGGACATCCCCAGCGTGCGCATTGGCCCCAGCAACTTCGCACGGGGTCCCAGCGGCTCGCCAAATGGTCTGACACCTCTCAGGCACGAGCATGAGGCCCAGCGACCTCACACAGTGACCCAGAGTCTCGCATAATGGTCCCTGGGAAATCCCCAGTGCACGGACTGGCGCCAAATGGTACCTGACACCTCTCAGGCGCGAGCATGAGGCCCAGCGACCTCATGCAGTGACCCAGAGTCTCGCATAATGGTCCCTGGGAAATCCCCAGTGCAAGGACTGGCCCCAGAGACTTCGAGCAGGGTCCCAGCGGCTCGTGAAATAGTACCCGCCCTCTCCCCAGATCACACGTGCCCCAGCGACCTCGCGCAGGGTCCCAGAGGCTCGCCAAATTGTCCCTGGCACATCCCCAGCACGCGCAAGGGCCCCAGCGACTTCGATCAGGGTCCCAGCGGCTCGCCAAATGGTCGCTGGTACCCTCCCAGTGCACGCACTGGTCCCAGCGATCCCACGTGGGGTCCAAGTGGCTCGTCAAATGGTGCCTGCACATCCCCGGTGCTCGCACAGGCCACATCAACCCCGAGAGGGGTCCCAGCGGCTCGCTAAATAATCCCTTGACCCTCCCCAGCACAGGGCATGGGCCCCTGCAACTTTGCGAGGGGTCCCAGCGTCTCGCCAAATGGTACCTGGCTCATCCCCAGCGCTGGCATGGGACCCAGCGACCCCGCACGTGGTCCCAGTGGCTCGCCGAATGGTCCATGTCACCTCCCCAACGATCGCACGGGGCCCAGCGACACTGCACGAGGTTCCAGCGGCTCTCCAAATGGTCCTTGGCACCTCCCCAGCGCGCGCATGGGCCCCAGTTACCAGGCGTAGAGTCCCAGGGCTCCCCTAAAGGTCCCTAGCACATCACGAGCACAAGCACGACGCCCAGAGACCAAACGCGGTGTCCCAGTGGCTTGCCAAATGGTCCCTGGCCACTCCCCAGCGCACGCACAGGGCCCAGCAAACGCGCGCGGGGTCCCAGCACCTCGCAAATGGTCCCTGGCACATCTTCAGTGCACGCACGGGCCCCAGCAACTTTGCGCGGGGTCCCAGCATCTCGCAAATAGTCACTAGCACATCCCCAGTGCGCGCAAAAGCCCCAGCAACTTCGCGCGGGGTCCCAGCAGCTTTCCAAATGAACCCTAGTCACTCCCCAGCGCATGCACAGGGCCCAGTGACCCCACGACCCCATGAGGGGTTCCAGCGACTCACCAAATTTTCCCTGGCCACTCCCTAGCGCACGCACGCGGCCAAGCGAAAAGGCGCGGGGTTCCAGCGGCTCGCCAAATGGTCCCTGGCACGTCCATAGCACGCGCACGGGCCACAGCGACTTCGTGCAGGGTCCCAGCAGCTCGACAAATGGTACCTGGCTCCTCCCCTGCACGCACACTGGGCACAGCGACCTTGCGTGGTGTCCCAGAGGCTTGCCAAATAATCCCTGCCACATACCCAGCACTCGCACAGGCTCCAGCGACGTCGAGTGGGTTCCCAGCAGCTCGCCAAATGAACACTGGTACCTGCCCAGCGCACGCATTGGTCCCAGCGATCCCCCACGGGGTCCAAGTGGCTCGTCAAATTGTGGCTGGCCACTCCCCAGCGCACGCACGTGGCCCAGCGACCCCGCGACCCCACGACTCTGCGCGGGCTTCCAGCGGTTCGCCAAATGGTCCCTGGCACCTCCGCAGCACACGCATGGGGCCCAGAGACCCAACGCGGGGTCCCAGTGGCTCGCCAAATGGTCCCTGGCCACTCCCCAGCGCACACACGCGGCCCAGCGACACTGCGCGAGGTTCCAGCGGCTCTCCAAATGGTCTTTGGCACCTCCCCATTGCACGCATTGGGCCCCAGTTACCAGGCGTAGAGTCCTAGGGCTCCCCAAAAGGTCCCTAGCACATCACGAGCACACGCACGAGGCCCAGAGACCCAAAGCGGTGTCCCAGTGGCTTGCAAAATGGTCCCTGGCCACTCCCCAGCGCACGCACGTGGCCCAGCGATCCCGCGCGGGGTACCAGCGGCTCACCAAATGGTCCCTGGCTCCTACCCATCGCGCGCACAGGGCCCAGCGACCCCGCACGTGGTCCCAGCGGTTCTCCAAATGGTCAATGGTTCCTCCCAAACGCACGCACTGGGCCCAGTGACCTTGCGTGGTGTCCCAGAGGCTTCCCAAATGATCCCTGCCACATCCCCAGCACTCGCACAGGCTCCAGCGACTTTAAGCGGGTTCCCATCAGCTCGCCAAATGGTCACTGGCAACTCCCCAGCGCACGCACGCGGCCAAGCGAAAAAGCACAGGGTTCCAGCAGCTCGCCAAATGGTCCCTGGCACGTCCACAGCACACGCACGGGCCACAGCGACATCGTGCAGTGTCCCAGCACCTCGCAAATGGTCCCTGGCACATCTCCAGTGCACGCACGGGCCCCAGCGACTTTGCGTGGGGTCCCAGCATCTCGCAAATAGTCACTGGCACATCCCAAGTGTGTGCACGAGCCCTAGCAACTTCGCGCTGGGTCCCAGCAGCTTTCCAAATGAACCCTGTCCACTCCCCACTGCACGCAGAAGGCCCAGCGACCCCGCACGGGGTCCCAGCGGCTCGCCAAATGGTCCCTGGCACATCCCCAGCAAGCTCAAGGGCCCCAGCGACTTCGAGCAGGGTCCCGCGGCTCGCCAAATGGTCCCTGGTACATGCCCAGTGCACGCACTGGTCCCAGCGATCCCGCGTGGGGTCCAAGTGGCTCGTCAAATGGTGGCTGGCTCTTCCCCAGCGAGCGCACGGGGCCCAATGTCCCCGAGCAGGGGTCCCTGCGGCTCGCCAAATGATCCCTGGCACCTCCCACCACACGCACCGGCCCCAGAGACCCCGCATCTGGTCGGAGCGGATCACCAAATGGACCCTGGCGACTCCCCAGCACACGCACAGGGCCCAGCGACCCCGCGTCCCCGCACGGGCTTCCAGCGGCTCGCCAAATGGTCCCTGGCACCTCCGCAGCACGAGCATGGGGCCCAGAGACCCAACGCGGGGTCCCAGTGGCTCGCCAAATGGTCCCTGGCCACTCCCCAGCGCACACACGCGGCCCAGCGACACTGCGCGAGATTCCAGCGGCTCTACAAATGGTCCTTGGCTCCTCCCCAGTGCGCGCATTGGGCCCCAGTTACCAGGCGTAGAGTCTCAGGGCTCCAAAAAAATGTCCCTAGCGCATCACGAGCACACGTACGAGGCCCAGAGACCCAAAGCGGTGTCCCAGAGGCTCGCCGAATGGTCCCTGGCCCCTCCCCAACGCGCGCATTGGGCCCAGCGACCCCGCACGTGGTCCCAGCGGTTCTCCAAATGGTCCCTGGTACCTCCCAAACGCACGCACTGGGCCCAGTGACCTTGCGTGGTGTCCCAGAGGCTTGCCAAATGATCCCTGCCACATCCCCAGCACTCGCACAGGCTCCAGCGACTTCGAGCGGGTTCCCAGCAGCTCGCCAAATGGTCACTGGTACCTTCCCAGCGCACGCATTGGTCCCAGCGATCCCCCACGGGGTCCAAGTGGCTCGTCAAATGGTGCCTGGCTCCTCCCCAAGTCGCGCACAGGGCCCAACAACTGCGCGCGGGGTCCCAGCACCTCGCAAATGGTCCCTGGCACATCTCCAGTGCACGCACGGGCCCCAGCAACTTTGCGCGGGGTCCCAGCATCTCGCAAACAGTCACTGGCACATCCCCAGTGTGTGCACAAGCCCCAGCAACTTCGCGCTGGGTCCTAGCAGCTTTCCAAATGAAGCCTGTCCACTCCCCACTGCACGCACAAGGCCCAGCGACCCCGCGACCCCACGCAGGGTCCCAGAGGCTCGCCAAATGGTCCCTGGCACCTCCGCAGCACACGCATGGGGCCCAGAGTCCCAACGCGGGGTCCCAGTGGCTCGCTAAATGGTCCCTGGCTACTCCCCAGCGCACACACGCGGCCCAGCGACACTGCGCGAGGTTCCAGCGGCTCTACAAATGGTCCTTGGCACCTCCCCAGTGCACGCATTGGGCCCCAGTTACCAGGCATAGAGTCCCCGGGCTCCCCAAAAGGTTCCTAGCACATCACGAGCACACGCACGAGGCCCAGAGACCCAAAGTGGTGTCCCAGTGGCTTGCCGAATGGTCCCTGGCCACTCCCCAGCGCACGCACGTGGCACAGCGATCCCGCGCGGGGTAACAGCGGCTCACCAAATGGTCCCTGGCTCCTACCCATCGCGCGCACAGGGCCCAGCAACCACGAGCATGGTCCCAGCAGCTCGCAAATGGTCCCTGGTACATCTCAAGAGTGGGCACGGGTGCCAACAACTTCGCAAGGGTTCCCAGCGGCTAGCCAAATTGTCCCTGGCACACCCCCAGCAAGCGCAAGGGCCCCAGCGACTTCGAGCAGGGTCCCAGCGGCTCGCTAAATGGTCCCTTGTACCTGCCCAGTGCACGCACTGGTCCCAGCGATCCCGCGTGGGGTCCAAGTGGCTCGTCAAATGGACCCTGGCCAATCCCCAGCACACGCACAGGTCCCAGCGACCCCGCGACCCCGCGCGGGGTTCCAGCGGCTCGCCAAATGGTCCCTGGAACCTCTGCAGCACACGCATGGGACCCAGGGACCCAACGCGGGGCCCCAGTGGCTCGCCAAATGGTCCCTGGCCTATCCCCAGCGCACACACGCAGCCCAGCGACACTGCGCGAGGTTCCAGCGGCTCTCCAAATGGTCCTTGGCACCTCCCCAGTGCGCGCATTGGGCCCCAGTTACCAGGCGTAGAGTCCCAGGGCTCCCCAAAAGGTCCCTAGCACATCGCGGGCACATGCACGAGGCCCAGAGACCCAAAGCGGTGTCCCAGTAGCTTGCCAAATGGTCCCTGGCCACTCCCCAGCGCACGCACGTGGCCCAGCGATCCCACGCGGGGTCCCACCGGCTCGCCAAATGGTCCCTGGCTCCTACCCAGCGCGCGCACAGGGCCCAGGAACCACGAGCATGGTCCCAGCGGCTCGCCAAATGGTACCTGGTATATCTCAAGAGTGGGCAGGGGCGCCAGCAACTTCGCAAGGGTTCCCAATGGCTCGCCAAATGGTACCTGGCACCGCCCCTGCACAAGTACGGGGCCCTGCGACCCCGCATGGGGTCCAAGCGGCTCGCAAATGCTCCCTTGCCCCTCCCCAGTGCGCGCGCGGGGTCCCAGCTGCTCTCCAAATGGTCTCAGGCACCTCACCAGTGAGCTCGTTGGGCCTAGCGACCCCGCGCGGGATCCCAGCTGCTCTCCAAATGGTCCCAGGCACCTCACCAGCACTCGCACAGGCACCAGCGACCTCGTGCGGGGTCACAGCGGATCCCAGAATGGTCCCTGGCTCTTACCCAGAGCATGCACAGGGCCCAGCAACCACGCGCGGGGTCCCAGCGGCTCGCTAAATGGTACCTGCCCCCTCCCCAGATCACACGTGCCCCAGCGACATCGCACAGGGTTGCAGAGGCTCGCCAAATGATCCCGGGCACATCCCCAGCACGCACAATTCCCCAGCGACTTCGAGCAGGGTCCCAGCGGCTCGCCAAATGGTACCTGACACATCTCAGGTGCGAGCATGAGGCCCAGCGACCTCACGCAGTGACCCAGAGTCTCGCATAATGGTCCCTGGGAAATCCCCAGTGCACGGACTGGCCCCAGCGACTTCGAGCGGGGTCCAAGCGGCTCGTGAAATAGTACCTGCCCCCTCCCCAGATCACACGTGCCCCAGCGACCTCGCGCAGGGTCCCAGAGGCTCCCCAAATTGTCCATGGTACCTGCCCAGCGCACACACTCGGCCCAGCGACCACGCGCGTTATCCCAGAGGCTCTCTAAATGGTCCCTGGCACCTCCCCAGCGCGTGCACGGGCCCCAGCGATCACGTGCAGGTTCCCAGAGGCTCGCCAAATGGTCCCTGGCACATCCCCAGCACATGCACGAGCCCCAGCAACTTCGCGCGGGGTCCCAGCAGCTCGCCAAATGGTCCCTGGCACATCTCAAGAGTGGGTACGGGTGCCAGCAACTTCGCAAGGTTTCCCAATGGCTCGCCAAATGGTACCTAGCACCGCCCCTGTGCAAGGACAGGGCCCTGTGACCCTGCATGGGGTCCAAACGGCTCGCAAATGGTCCCTTGCCCCTCCCCAGCGCGCGCGCGGGGTCCCAGTAGCTCGGCACATGGTTCCTGGCACCTCACCAGCATGCGCAATTGGCCCAGCGACCCCACGTGGGGTCCCTACGGCATGCTAAATGGTCCCTGGCCCTGCCCCAGCGCGCGCACGGGTCCCAGCGACCCCGCGCAGGTCCCAGCGGCTTACCAAATGGATCCTGACACCTCCCCATCATGCGCATTGTGCCCTGAGACCCCGCACGTGGTCCCAGCGGTTCTCCAAATGGTCCCTGGTACCTCCCAAGCGCACGCACTGGGCCCAGTGACCTCGCGTGGTGTCCCAGAGGCTCCCCAAATGGTCCCTGGCACATCCCCAGCATGCACACAGGCCACAGCGACTTCGTGCAGTGTCCCAGCATCTCGCCAAATGGTACCTGGCTCCTCCCCAACGCGCACACTGGGCACAGCAACCCCACGCGGGGTCCCAGCTGCTTTCCAAATGGTCCCAGGCACCTCACCAGCACTCGCACAGGCACCAGCGACCTCGTGCGGGGTCACAGCGGATCCCAGAATGGTCCCTGTCTCTTACCCAGACCATGCACAAGGCCCAGCAACCACACGCGGGGTCCCAGCGGATCACACATGGTCCCTGGCCCCTCCCCAACGTGCGCACAGGCCACATCAACCCCGAGTGGGGTCCCAGCGGCTCGCTAAATGGTACCTGCCCCCTCCCCAGATCACACGTGCCCCAGCGACCTCGCACAGGGTTGCAGAGGCTCGCCAAATGATCCCGGGCACATCGCCAGCACACACAATTCCCCAGCGACATCGAGCAGGGTCCCAGCGGCTCGCCAAATGGTCCCTGGTACCTGCATGGTGCATGCACTGGTCCCAGCGATCCCGCGTGGGGTCCAATTGGCTCATCAAATGGTGCCTGGCTCTTCCCCAGCGCACGCATGGGGCTCAGAGACCCAACACGGGGTCAAAGTGGCTCGTCAAATGGTGCCTGGCTTCTCCCCAGCACGCGCACAGGGCCCAGCAACCGCGCGCGGGGTCCCAGTACCTCGCAAATGGTCCCTGGCACATCTCCAGTGCACGCACGGGCCCCAGCGACTTTGCGCGGGGTCCCAGAATCTCGCAAATAGTCACTAGCACATCCCCAGTGCGGGCCAGAGCCCCAGCAACTTCGCGCGGGGTCCCAGCAGCTTTCCAAATAAACCCTGGCCAGTCCCCAGCGCACGCACAGGGCCCAGCGACCCCGCGACCCCACGAGGTTTTCCAGCGGCTCACCAAATGGTCCCAGGCCACTCCCCAGCGCACGCTCGCGGCCAAGCAAAAAAGCGCGGGGTTCCAGCGGCTCGCCAAATGGTCCCTGGCACGTCCCCAGCACGCGCAAGGGCCACAGCGACTTCGTGCAGTGTCCCAGCAGCTCGCCAAATGGTACCTGGCTCCTCCCCTGCGCGCACACTGGGCACAGCGACGCCACGCGGGGTCCCAGAGGCTCGCCGAATGGTCCCTGGCACATCCCCAGTGAGCTCATTGGGCCTAGCGACTCCGTGCGGGGTCCCAGCGGTTCTCCAAATGGTCCCTGGTACCTCCCAAACGCACGCACTGGGCCCAGTGACCTTGTGTGGTGTCCCAGAGGCTTCCCAAATGATCCCTGCCACATCCCCAGCACTCGCACAGGCTCCAGCGACTTCGAGCGGGTTCCCAGCAGCTCGCCAAATGGTCACTGGTACCTGCCCAGCGCACGCATTGGTCCCAGCGATCCCCCACGGGGTCCAAGTGGCTTGTCAAATGGTGCCTGGCTCCACCCCAAGTCCCGTACAGGGCCCAACAACTGCGCGCGGGGTCCCAGCACCTTGCAAATGGTCCCTGGCACATCTCCAGTGCACGCACGGGCCCCCGCGACTTTGCGCGGGGTCCCAGCATCTCGCAAATAGTCACTGGCACATCCCCAGTGTGTGCACGAGCCCCAGCAACTTTGCGCTGGGTCCCAGCAGCTTTCCAAATGAACCCTGTCCACTCCCCACTGCAAGCACAAGGCACAGCGACCCCGCGACCCCACGTGGGGTCCCAGAGGCTCGCCAAATGGTCCCTGGCACATCCCCAGCACGCTCAAGGTACCAACAACTTCGAGCAGGGTCTCAGCGGCTCGCCAAATGGTCCCTGGTACCTGCCCAGTGCACGCACTGGTCCCAGCTATCCTGCGTGGGGTCCAAGTGGCTCGTCAAATGGTCCCTGGCCACTCCCCAGCGCACGCACGTGGCCCAGCGATCCCGCGCGGGGTCCCAGCGGCTCGCCAAATGGTCCCTGGCCCCTCCCCAACGTGCGCACAGGCCAAATCAACCCCGAGCGGGGTCCCAGCGGCTCGCTAAATGGTACCTGCCCCCTCCCCAGATCACACGTGCCCCAGCGACCTCGCACAGGGTCGCAGAGGCTCGCCAAATGTTCCCGGGCACATCCCCAGCATGCGCAAGACCCCAGCGACTTTGGGCAGGGTCCCAGCGGCTCGCCAAATGGTCCCTGGTACCTGCCCTGTGCACGCACTGGTCCCAGCGATCCCGCGTGGGGTCCAAGTGGCTCGTCAAATGGTGCCTGGCTCCTCCCCAGCGCACGCATGGGGCTCAGAGACCCAACACGGGGTCACAGTGGCTCGTCAAATGGTGCCTGGCTCTCCCAAGCGCACGCACAGGGCCAAGCAACCGCGCGCGGGGTCCCAGAACCTCGCAAATGGTCCCTGACACATCCCCAGTGCGCGCCAGAGCCCCAGCAACTTCACGCAGGGTCCCAGCAGCTTTCCTAATGAACCCTGGCCACTCCCCAGCTCACGCACAGGGCCCAGCGACCCCTCGACCCCACGCGGTATTCCAGCAGCTCGCCAAATGGTCCCTGGCACATTATCAGCGCGCGCACTAGCCACATCAACCCTGAGCGGGGTCCCAGTGGCTCGCTAAATAGTCCCTTGACCCTCCCCAGTGCGGGCACGGGCCCCAGCAACTTTGCGAGGTGTCCCAGCGTCTCGCCAAATGGTACCTGGCTCATCCCCAGCACGGGCATGGGACCCAGCGACCCCGCACGGGGTCCCAGTGGCTCGCCGAATGGTCCATGGCACCACTCTAGCGCGCGCATAGGGCCCAGCGACCCAGAGTGGGGACCCAGCAGCTCGCCAAATGGTCCCTGGTACCTCCCAAGCGCATGCACTTGTCCCAGCGACCTCACGCAGTGTCCAAGAGGCTCGCTAAATGGTCCCTGTCACATACCCAGCAAACGCACAGGGCCCAGCAATCCCGCGCGGGGTCCCAGCGGCTCGCCAAATGGTCCCTGGCACCTCTCCAGCGCACGCATATTGCCTAGCGACCCCGAGTGGGGACCCAGCGGCTCGTCAAATGGTCCCTGGTACCTCCCAAGCGCAAACACTGGCCCCAGCGATCTCGCGCAGTGTTCAGGAGGCTCGCACATGGTCCCTGTCCTATCCCCAGTGCAGGCACGGGCCCCAGCAACTTCGTGAGGGTTCCCAGCGGCTAGCCAAATGGTACCTGACACCTCTCAGGCATGCGCATGAGGCCCAGCGACCCCACGCGGTGTCCCAGCAGCTCGCCAAATCGTCCCTAGCACCTCAACAGTGACTTCGAGCAGGATCCCAGCGGCTCGCCAAATGGTCCCTGATACCTGCCCAGTGCACGCACTGGTCCCAGCGATCCCGCGACCCCACGCGGGATTCCAGCGGCTCGCCAAATGGTCCCTGGCCACTCCCAAGCGCACGCATGCGGCCAAGCGAAAATGCGCGGGGTTCCAGCGGCTCGCCAAATGGTCCCTGGCTCCTCCCCTGCGTGCACACTGGGCACAGCGACCCCGCGCGGGGTCCCAGATTCTCGCCGAATGCTCCCTAGCCCCTCCTCAACACGCGCACTGGGCCCAGTGACTCCGCACGGGGTCCCAGCAGCTCGCCAATTGGTCCCTGGCACCTTACCATCACACACACAGACGACATCAACCCCGAGCGGGGTCCCAGCGGCTCGCTAAATAGTCCCTTGAACGATCCCAGCGCAGGCACGGGCCCCAGCAACTTTGCGAGGGGTCCCAGCGGCTAGCCAAATGGTCCCTGGTATCTCCCAAGCACATGCACGGGGCTCAAAGACCCAACACGGGGTCACAGTGGCTCATCAAATGGTGCCTGGCTCCTCCCCAGCGCGCACACAGGGCCCAGCAACCGCGCGCGGGCTCCCAGCACCTCGCAAATAGTCCCTGGCACATCTCCAGTGTACGCATGGGCCCCAGCAACTTTTCGCGGGGTCCCAGCATCTCGCAAATAGTCACAAGCACATCCCCAGTGCGCGCAAGAGCCCCAGCAACTTCGCGCGGAGTCCCAGGAGCTTTCCAAATGAACCCTGGCCACTCCCCAGCACACGCACAGGGCCCAGCCACCCCACGACCCCACGCGGCGTTCCAGCGGCTCACCAAATGGTCCCTACCCACTCCCCAGCGCACGCACATGGCCAAGCAAAAAAGCGCGGGGTTCCAGCGGCTCGACAAATGGTCCCTGGCACGTCCACAGCACGCGCACGGGCCACAGCGACTTCGTGCAGGGTCCCAGCAGCTCGCCAAATGGTACCTGGCTCCTCCCCTGCGCGCACACTGGGCACAGCGACCCCGCGCGGGGTCCCAGAGGCTCTCCGAATGGTCCTTCTCACCTCCCCAGTGAGCTCATTTGGCACTAGCGACCCCGTGCGGGGTTCCGGCTGCTCTCCAAATGGTCCCAGGCACCTCACCAGCGCACACACGCGGCCCAGCGACACTGCGCGAGGTTCCAGCGGCTCTCCAAATGGTCCTTGGCACCTCCTCAGTGTGCGCATTGGGCCCCAGTTACCAGGCGTAGAGTCCCAGGGCTCCCCAAAAGGTCCGTAGCACATCACGAGCACACGCACGAGGCTCAGAGAACCAAAGCGGGGTTCAAGCGGCTCGCCAAATGGTCCCTGGCACGTCCACAGCACGCGCACGGGCCACAGCGACTTCGTGCGGGGTCCCAGCAGCTCGGCAAATGGTACCTGGCTCCTCCCCTGCGTGCACACTGGGCACAGCGACCCCGCGCGGGGTCCCAGATTCTCGCCGAATGCTCCCTGGCCCCTACCCAACACACGCACTGGGCCCAGTGACTCCGCACGGGGTCCCAGCAGCTCGCCAAATGGTCCCTGGCACCTTACCATCACACACACAGACGACATCAACCCCGAGCGTGGTCCCAGCGGCTCGCTAAATAGTCCCTTGACCGATCCCAGCGCGGGCATGGGCCCCAGCAACTTTGCAAGGGGTCCCAGCGGCTAGCCAAATGGTCCCTGGTATCTCCCAAGCACATGTACGGGGCTCAAAGACCCAACACGGGATCACAGTGGCTCATCAAATGGTGCCTGACTCCTCCCCAGCGCGCACACAGGGCCCAGCAACCGCGCGCGGGCTCCCAGCACCTCGCAAATGGTCCCTGGCACATCTCCAGTGCACGCATCGGCCCCAGCAACTTTGCGCGGGGTCCCAGCATCTCGCAAATAGTCACGAGCACATCCCCAGTGCGCGCAAGAGCCCCAGTAACTTCGCGCGGGGTCCCAGGAGCTTTCCAAATGAACCCTGGCCACTCCCCAGTGCACGCACAGGGCCCAGCCACCCCACGAACCCACGCGGCGTTCCAGCGGCTCACCAAATGGTCCCTGGCCACTCCCCAGCGCACGCACGCGGCCAAGCAAAAAAGCGCGGGGTTCCAGCGGCTCGACAAATGGTCCCTGGCACATCCACAGCACGCGCACGGGCCACAGCGACTTCGTGCAGGGTCCCAGAGGATCTCCGAATGGTCCCTCTCACCTCCCCAGTGAGCTCATTGGGCACTAGCGACCCTGCGCGGGGTCCCGGCTGCTCTCCAAATGGTCCCAGGCACCTCACCAGCACTCGCACAGGCACCAGCGACCTCGTGCGGGATCCCAGCGGCTCCCCAAATGGTCCCTGGCTCTTAACCAGAGCATGCACAGGGCCCAGCAACGACGGCCTGGGTCCCAGCGGATCATAAATGGTCCCTGGCCCCTCCCCAACGCGCGCACTGGGCCCAGCGACTCCGTGCGGCGTCCCAGCAGCTCGCCAAATGGTCCCTGGCACCTTACTAGCACGCGCACAGGCCACATAAACCCCGAGCGGGGTCCCAGCGGCTCGCTAAATAGTCCCTTGACCGTCCCTAGAGCGGGCACAGGCCCCAGCAACTGCGAGGGGTCCCAGCGTCTCGCAAATGGTCCCTGGTATCTCCCAAGCACACGCACTGGGCCCAGTGACCTCGCACATTCTCCCAGAGACTCGTAAGTCTCGGGCCCCAGCTACTTCGTGATGTTTCCCAGCGGCTCGCCAAATGGTACCTGAGACCTCTCAGGCGTGAGCATGAGGCCCAGCGACCTCACGCAGTGACCCAGACTCTCGCATAATGGTCCCTGGGAAATCCCCAGTGCACAGACTGGCCCCAGCGACTTCGAGCGGGGTCCCAGCGGGTCATGAAATAGTACCTGCCCCCTCCCAAGATCACACGTGCCCCAGCGACCTCGCGCAGGGTCCTAGAGGCTCGCCAAATTGTCACTGGCACATCCCCAGCATGCGCAAGGTCCCCAGCGACTTCGAGCAGGGTCCCAGCGGCTCGCCAAATGGTCCCTGGTACCTGCCCAGTGCACGCACTGGTCCCAGCAACTTCGCGCGTGGTCCATGCAGCTTGCCAACTGGTCCCTGGCACCTCCCCAGCATGCGCACGGGGCCCAGCGACCCCGCACGGGGACACAGCGGCTCACATATGGTCCCTGGGACATCCCCAGCACACGCATGGGCCACAGCAACTTTGCACGGGGTCCCAGCAGCTCGCCATATAGTCCATGGCCCCTCCCCAGCATGTGCCCGGGCCCCACAGACCCCACGCAGGGTCCGAGTGGCTCACTGAATGGTCCCTGGCACCTCCCCACCATACGTACGGGGCCCAGCGACCCCGCGCGGGGTCCAAGCGGCTCGCCAAATGTTCCCTGGCCCCTCCCCAGCACGTGCACGGGCCCCAGAGACCCTCCGCGGGGTCCGAGCGGCTCCCCAAATGGTCCCTGGCCCCTACCCCAGCGCACGTATGGGCCCCAGTGACCCTGCGTGGGTTCTGGGCGGCCCACCAAATGGTCCCTGGTGCCTCTACAGCACGCGCACGGGTCCCATCGGCCACGCGCTTGATCCGAACGGCACACCAAACGGTCTCTGGCACCTACGCAGCACGTGCACGGGGCCCAGCGACTTCGCCCGGGGTCCCAGCAGCTCGCCAAATGGTCCCTGGCCCCTCCCCAGCATGCGAACAGGGCACCGCGACCCCGTGGGGGTTCCCAGCAGCTCTGCAAACAGGCCCTGGCACCTACCTAGCACGCGCAAGGGCGCCAGCAACCCCGGGCAGGGTCCCAGTGGCACATGATCCCTGCTACCTCCCCAGCACGCACAGTGGGCCCAGCGACCCAGCGCGGGGACCTAGCGGCTCGCAAATGGTCCCTGGGACATCCCCAGCGTGCGCATTGGCCCCAGCAACTTTGCACAGGGTCCCAGCAGCTCACTATATGGTCCATGGCCCCTCCCCAGTGAGCGCACGGGCCCCAGAGACCCTGCGCGAGGTCCGAGCGGCTCGCCAAATGGTCCCTGGCATCTCCGCAGCACGCTTACAGGCCAGAGCTAATCGTGTGGGGTCCCAGCGGCTCGCCAAATGATCCCTGGCACCTCCCCAGCACGCGCAAGGGCCCCTGCACCCCCGCGCGCGGGGTCCCAACATCTCGCCCAATGGTCCCTGCTACCTTCCCAGCACGCACAGTGGGCCTAGCAACCACGCGCGGGGACCCCGCGGCTCGCATATGGTCCCTATTACATCCCTGGCACATCCCTAGTGCAGGCACGGGCCCCAGCGACTTCATGATGTTTCCCAGCGGCTCGCCAAATGGTACCTGACACCTCTCAGGCGCGAGCATGAGGCCCAGCGACCTCACGCAGTGACCCAGAGTCTCGCATAATGGTCCCTGGGAAATCCCTTGTGCACGGACTGGACCCAGCGACTTCGAGCGGGGTCCCAGCGGCTCGTGAAATAGTACCCGCCCCCTCCCCAGATCACACGTGCCCCAGCGACCTCACGCAGGGTCCCAGAGGCTCGCCAAATTGTCCCTGGCACGTCCCCAGAACACGCAAGGGCCCCAGTGACTTCGAGCAGGGTCCCAGCGGCTCGCCAAATGGTCGCTGGTACCTGCCCAGTGCACGCACTGGTCCCAGCGATCCCACATGGGGTCCAAGTGGCTCATCAAATGGTGCCTGGCACATCCCCGGCACACGCACTGGCCACATCAACCCCGAGAGGGGTCCCAGCGGCTCGCTAAAAAATCCCTTGACCTCCAGCGCGGGCACAGACACCAGCAACTTTGCGAGGGGTCCCAGCATCTCGCCAAATGGTACCTTGCTCATCCCCAGCGCGGGCATGGGACCCAGCGACTTCGCCCGGGGTCCCAGCGGCTCGCCAAATGGTCCCTGGCCCCTCCTCCAGCGCACGCATGGGCCCAGTGACCTTGCGCAGGGTCCAGGCGGCCCCCCACCTCCGCAGCACATGCACGGGCCGCGGTGACTTCGCCCGGGGTCCCGGCACCTCCCCAGCGCAAGCAGGGGACCCAGCGACCCCCAGTTGGGACCGAGCTGCTCACAAATGGTCCCTGGGACATCCCCAGTGTGCGCATGGGCCCCAGCAACTTCGCACGGAGTCCCAACGGATCGCTTAATGGTCCCTGGCACCTCCCCAGTATGCGCATGAGCCCAAGTGCCCACTCATGGGATCCCAGCGGCTCGCCAAATGATCACTGGCAACTCCCCAGCGCACGCACGGGGCCCAGCGACCCCGCACGGAGTCCAAGCGGCAAGCCAAATGATACCTGTCCCCTCCCCAGCATGCGCACGAGGCCCAGCCACCCCACAGGTTTGCCAGCGCCTCTGCAAACGGTCCCTGGCACCTACCTAGCACGCACAAGGGCGCCAGCAACCCCGGGCAGTGTCCCAGCGGCATGCCAAACTTTCCCAGGCACATCCCGAGCACATGCATGGGCCCCAGCGACCCCGCACGGGGACCCATTGGCTCGCCATATGGTCCATGGCCCCTCCCCAGCGAGCGCATAGGCCCCAGAGACCCTGCACGGGGTCCGAGAGGATCGCCAAATGGACCCTGGCACCTCCTCAGCACACGCATGGGCCCAAACGACCACTGTCAGGATCCCAGCCGCTCGCCAAATGATCCCTGGCACCTCCCCAGCATGCGCACAGGCCCCACAGACCCCACGCAGGGTTCGAGCGGCTCACTGAATGGTGCCTGGCCCATCCTCAGCATGCACACGGAACCCAGCTACCCTGCGTGTGGTCCCAGCAGCTCGCCAAACGGTCCCTGGCACTTCGCCAGCATTCAGAAAGCCACCAGAGACCCTGCACAGGGTCCGAGTGGCTCGCCAAACGGTCCCTGGCCCATTCCCAGCATGTGCAGGGGCACCAGCCAACCCTTGCTGGGTCCCTGCAACTCGCCAAATGGTCTTTGGTACCTCCCCAGCGCACACATTGGGCCCAGCGACCCCACACAGGGTCCCAGATTCTGCCAAATGGTCCCTGGCACCTCCCCAGATCACGCACGTTCACCAGCGACCCCGTCTGGGTTCCCAGAGGTTCGACAAACGATCCATGGCACCTACCCAGCACGAGCACGGACCCCAGCGATCAATCGAGCGGCACACCAAACGGCCCCTGGCACTTAAGCAGCACAACCACGGGGCCCAGTGACTTCGCCCGGGGTCCCGACAGATCGCCATATGGTCCCTCGCCCCTCCCCATTGTGCACACGGAGCCCAGCAACCCCAGGCGGGGTACCAGCAGGTCGCCAAATTGTCCCTGGCACATCCCGAGCGCTCGCTTGGACCCCAGCGACACCTCGCGGGTTCCCAGCAGCATGCCAAACGGTCCCTGGCACCTCCCCAGCAAGCGCACGGGGCCTAGTGATATCGTGCGGGGTCCGAGCGGCTCTGCAAACGGTCCCTGGCACCTAACCAGCACGCGCAGATGTCCCAGCAA